>NC_026003.2:56944314-57066850 GCF_000442705.2 Elaeis guineensis
ACGATTCACCGAATTCTGTGAAGATCTAAACATCTCCCACAACTTCACATCAGTGGCCCACCCTCAGGCGAACGGCGAAGCTGAGGTAACTAACAGAACCCTGTTGCAGGGAATTAAGACAAGGCTGGAAAAAGCAAAAGAAACTTGGGCGGACGAGCTTTATCATGTGCTATGGGCATACCAAACCATCCAGAGGCTACCTACGGGGGAGACTCCCTTTGCTTTAGCCTTCGGTATGGAAGCCGTCATCCCGATCGAGCTTAAACTCCCGTCGGCACGAGTCGTGACATTCGATGAACCCCAAAATGCACAAAGTCTCAGAACCAACCTCGACCTACTGGAAGAAAGGTGGGAGATTGCTCAGGTTCGAATGGCAGCCTACAGACAGAAAGTTGCCCGATATTACAATGCCCGGGTCAAGAGCAAAGCCTTTAAAGCAGGAGATCTGGTGCTTCGACGAGCTGCTGTCTCACAACCTCAGGACCGGGGGAAGCTCACCCGAACTGGGAGGGACCTTATGAGGTCAAGGAAGTAGTTCGGCCTAGAACTTATTATCTCAAGGAGCTCGGAGGAGCCGACCTCCCGCGACCGTGGAGCTCAGAAAACTTACGAATGTACTACCAGTAACTTCGTTTTAGTCGTAAATCGCATACCCATGCGTCTTTAGATGATTCAAGCAAACTGTGTCCAAAACAAAAGGGCAATCTCATAAAGTCGAAGGCCCGGTTCTTTTAGATCGGATGGGGGGAGAGGCCTTACAACGCCCATATGTGCCCCCACAGCCCTGTTAGGGACAGGAGGAGAACCTCGCCCTAACTTGAGCAAAGTCAAAGGTCCGGTTCTTTTAGACCGGATGGGGGGAGAGGCCTTACAACGCCCATATGTGCCCCCACAGCCCTGTTAGGGACAGGAGGAGAACCTCGCCCTAACTTGAGCAAAGTCAAAGGCCCGGTTCTTTTAGACCGGATGGGGGGAGAGGCCTTACAACGCCCATATGTGCCCCCACAGCCCTGTTAGGGACAGGAGGAGAACCTCGCCCTAACTTGAGCAAAGTCAAAGGCCCGGTTCTTTTAGACCGGATGGGGGGAGAGGCCTTACAACGCCCATATGTGCCCCCACAGCCCTGTTAGGGACAGGAGGAGAACCTCGCCCTAACTTGAGCAAAGTCAAAGGCCCGATTCCTTTAGACTGGATGGGGGGAGAGGCTTTACAACGCCCTAATGTGCCCCCACAGCCATGTCAGGGATAGGAGGAGAACCTCACCCTGACACGAGCAAAGTCGAAGGCCTGGTTCTTTTAGACCGGATGGGGGAGAGGCCTTACAACGCCCTAACGTGCCCCCATAAGCCAGGCTGATAACGAGAGGAAAACCTCACGCCGGCTCGAGCAAAATGAAAGGTCCGGACTCCTACGGGAGTCGGGTTCCGAAGCCAAGGAAGGCTTCACCCGGACTCCTACGGGAGCCGGGTTCCATCCACGACGCCAAAGAAGGTTTCATCCGGACTCCTACGGGAGCCGGGTTCCGACGCCAAGGAAGGCTTCACCCGGACTCCTACGGGAGTCGGGTTCCATCGCCGACATCAGCCGCAGGACAACCCCGCCCGAACTCCTACGGGAGTCGGGCTCCGCTGACAACAGCAACTGTCGATAGGCCTTGTCCAGATCCCTACGGGACCCAGACTTTGCCTACGACTTTGATTACAGGGAGACTTCGCCCTGACCCCTACGAGAGCCAGGCTACTCCAACTTCAGGAGGGCTTCTCCGTTCGGACTCCCAAGGGAGCCGAACTTAGCTACGACTTCAGCAGAGAAAAAATCCAAAACCCAAGCAAAAAAGGAAAGCAAACAGTGCCCGAAGGCAATGGAAGCTCGAACCCCCAAATTCAAGCCCTAGGAGGGACTTCGGGCCCAAAGGCCCCAAGCGAACCTGCAACCGTCGACGAAATGACAATCGGGTATCTTCGAACGGCGTAAGAACCGAAAAGTAGCTCGGCAAACGACAACCCCACATGAACAAAAGAGGTCGTCGACGACCTTGGGACGACGTGATGCAGACGAAGAGAAGGAAAGGAAAATGAAGAAGTTCGACAGATAACTATTTAATGCGAGATGCAAACGAGGTAACAAAATCTCTTTTTTATTTAACAAGAGTATACGTTACAGGACCCGGTGGGTCAGGAAAAAAAGAAGAAGAAGATACACGTCATCGCAAGCCTCGCAAACACGGTTCGGGAAGGGTGCACCGGAGGCCGCTCCGAGCTGCGAACTCCTCTTCCCGTCTCTGTCCTTTTCGATCGCGTTCTCCAGTGCGTGTAATAGCTCTCGCCCCATCTCGCCTCATTCTGTCTCCGAAGTCCCAACCCTAACGGGAAAAGGGTGGGATAGATCTCCGGAGGTGGTAAGGGCAACGGCGGCAGTAGCGAAGACCTGTTTCAAGAAGAACCGGAGTCACCTCGGAAGCGGTAGCGACGCCAGAGATGTGCCTCATCTCCGAATGCCCCACGACAGCCGCCACCCAAAATGCTCCGACAAGGTCGGCATGCGCTACTTCCACCATCCCCGCAATAAGTTCCACTGCCCCACCGTCGACGCCGACCGCCTCCGATCCCTCGGCCCCGACGGCGTCAAGGATCCCGTCATGGCTTATAACAGCAGCTCTGCCCTCTTAACCGGTATCACCCCACCTTGCTACTCCAAAATTCGAGGGCAGAATAACTTCACCGACAGCCCCCGTTACTAAACCCCTGTTGTTGAAGGAATTCTTCCCTGAGCCCCCTTTAAAACGACGGAGATTCTCACGACCGCCGTTCTCCTCCTCACCTTCCTCCAAGCCCTAAAAATCCCCTCAAGAACAGCCTCCGGGGTAGAGGACATGGTGTAGAAACCCTCAGAGAAGGATTGGGGGGCTGAAGAAGGCAAGGACTGGTGCGAGGGAAGCAAGGCTCTCAGCGAAAGAAGGGCGCCAGGATGAAGCCATGAAAGGACTAGGGGGTTTAAATAGCCGACGGATCCTAGCGCAATTATGGCGGCGAGTCTTCCTGGACCCCACGTGTCGCGCTTATCCCCTTCATCGCTATCGAGGGTTGACCGTTCGCAAATTCCCGTGGCACGGTGCTGGGGAATCACGTTTCGACGGGGGTTTCGAAAAGACTCTTCAGGTCACCTTCACCGAAAAGCGGGCTCTGACGTACACACATTAAATGCCAAAATATCTGAAGGCGGCAGTGCGCAGGATTCGAAGAGACGGTCCCGGCTATACCAATCTCTCTCTGTACTTCCTTCGTTTGAAATTCAAACTCGAAAGTAGGGGGACTGGTGTTGGGTATAAAATACCCACGGCCGGAACCCTCAGCGGAATCAACTACAGAACGGCTTCGCCCGGACTCCTACGGGAGCCGGGCTCCGCCTCTGACATCAGCTGCAGAACGGCTTCGCCCGGACTCCTACGGGAGCCGGGCTCCGCCTCCGACATCAGCTACAGAACGGCTCCGCCCGACTCCTACGGGAGCCGGGCTCCGCCTCCGACATCAGCTACAGAACGGCTCCGCCTGGACTCCTACGGGAGCCGGGCTTCGCCTCCGACATCAGCTGCAGAACGGCTCGCCCGGACTCCTACGGGAGCCGGGCTCTGCCTCCGACATCAGCTACAGAACGGCTCTGCCCGGACTCCTACGGGAGCCGGGCTCCACCTCCGACATCAGCTACAGAACGGCTTCGCCCGGACTCCTACGGGAGCCGGGCTCTGCCTCCGACATCAGCTGCAGAACGGCTTCGCCCGGACTCCTACGGGAGTCGGGCTCCACCTCCGACATCAGCTACAGAACGGCTTCGCCCGGACTCCTACGGGAGTCGGGCTCCACCTCCGACATCGGCTGCAGAACGGCTCCGCCCGGACTCCTACGGGAGCCGGGCTCCGCCTCCAACATCAGCTACAGAACGGCTCCGCTCGGACTCCTACGGGAGCCGGGCTCTGCCTCCGACATCGGCTACAGAACAGCTCTGCCCGGGCTCCTACGGGAGTCGGGCTCCGCCTCGGTATCAATTGCTGGTAGGCTCCGTCCGGACTCCTACAGGAGCCAGACTTCACCTTCAACTTTGATTGCAGAGGACTCCGCCCGGACTCCTACGGGAGTCGGACTCCGCCCGCAGCTTCAGCTTCGAGAGGGTTCCGCCCGGACTCCCACGGAAGTCGGGCTCCACCCACGACCCCAACCGACAGGAGGACCCCTCCCGGACCTTTACAGAGGCCGGACTCCGACCGCTGCCAAGCTTCAATCAACAGGTCCGCGCCCCCTAGCAGGTCACAATAACAACCATGATCCTGTTCCACTTCCTGTTGCGAAATCCGTGCGGCTCCATCACCCCCTGCGGCGGATCCATTACTCTCGACAGGCTGTGTCAACGGCCACGATTCTGCTCCACTCCCTGCGGCAGGTGCTGCGCGACTCCACTACTCCCTGACAGCTAGCGGCAACGGACACCGCTCCACTACCTGCAACTGGCCCTACGTGGCAGGCCGTAACAATAGCCACATGTCTACTCCACTATCCTTCGCAATCAATTCCCCTGACCATGGGCGGCCCACTACCAGACGGTTACAAACGTCGCCATCAATCCGTTGCCTCCTCCGCCTATAAAAGGGGGACCCAGATACATTATTCTTTAAGCTCATTTCTTATCTCAAAACTCTGCTAAATTCTTCGTTCGAGCACTCCATTCTTGTTGAGGCAGAGAACTGACTTGAGCGTCGGAGGGTCTTGCCGGAGCAACCCCACCTCCGGTTTAGACTTCCCTTGCAGGTCCCGGTGGCGACCGCGGCTTCCCCGACTCCAGCTTCTCCAGCACAAGCAGATTTTTGCACCAACAGAAACTATGACTGGTATGCCTGTGGAGTTGACTTGATTCTCAATTGGGTCGACTCGAATTGTTGAGATGAATTGACTCATTTTTGTTGGAGTCGACTCGAGACCCTGGTTGGTCGGCTCATTTGCTGATGAACCAACTCAATTGTATAGGCTAGGTCTACAGGTTTCTTTTTTGTCTCAGTGTGTGCCAACTCACTGACAAGTCAATTCATGTACCAGGGTGAGTTGACTTAATTCTACAAACAGCAATATTGTATGAGATACAATATAAATTATTTAGATTAGAAAATATTTCGAGATCTAAACTCAAATTCATGTACGTAATGCACTTAATTGAAAATTAAGATTTGAAATTATAAGATCTAAAATTATGAATGTAAGATTTAAATTTTAATATATAAAATATAGATTTCAGATATGGATTGAATGAATTAGGTTTAGAGACTAAACTACAACTAAGATCATTAATTAGATCAGGTTAGAATCTTTTTCGATTTTGAGCAATTGATCGAACCTAATCAAGAGTTGGTTGGGATTAGGTCAAAGGGGCTCAAAATTGAATTTAGTTGTAGTTGATCAAATTGATTTCCATTTGATGTGACTTAATTAAGTCAAGATCGAATTTGGCTCAGTGGTTCGAGTCCGGATCTATAGATTAACCTAATTGATTCTAATCAATCAATTTGATGTCTATGGCAAGTATTAGATAGTGGTTATTTAATTGGTTTCGTTGTCTGATCTAGCCAATTCATTGGTGTCTAAGGAAAGCAACAGGGGACCCCCACTCATCTTTACTTATCTGGCCATCTTGGGAGATTATATTTTATATTAGGTTACTTGTTGATCCGAGTTCACCCATATCGATTAGGTTGGTCAGACATGAAATGTGCTGATCCAAACTAGATTAGTCATTACATCAGATGTATGTGACTAATTAGAAGAGACCTGAACTCAAATCTCATCACTAAATATTAAGTCTACTAGTCTTCCATCATTGTAGAGATGCAGTTGCCTTTTTTAGCATTGATCGTTCTCGACTGGTTATAGTGATTCGGTTGTATTGAGAAGGTACAACCACTCTATTAGTGTTAGATGCCCCAGGGTAAAGATGAGGTTGGGCCCAATAACTATTAGGTGAGGGATCCAATGACGGCTTTACACTCGTTAGTGAACGATGGGTCAGACTTAACTAATGAATGTGCCAATAACTGTTAGGTGAGGCCATAGAACTTAGAAATCAAATCACTGCAACATGCTTGGAGAAGCATCTAGATAAAGTATTGTCCATACATTGATATACGTGTCATCAATAACTATTAAATGAGGTGCCATACATCAATGGGACCGCAACACCCACTAGAACCACTTATCACATTAGGATTTTTGTTTCTCCACCTGAGGAGTATGAGAGACTCAAATTAGTGGGAGCCTTTTATTTATTTTTAAAATTCCTAGAACAAACTATTACAAATACAATCATCTAATTAAATCTTTACTCTCTATGATCAATTCTTCAACTTCCAACACTCTAGCTCGAATATTAGATATCAACCACTTAACTAAATCAATTACATATTCTGGCTCAAAAATCTAAGAATAGTTCTTAGATTTTAGAAATTAAGTCATGTTCTTGACTAGGTTAACCCAATATCATCAGCTTGTCCAATCCATAGTCAATGAGCTATACTTGACAAATAGTTGGACATTGACAATTAGGTTAAGTGCTATAAATTAGATTCCATAGTTGATGAAATCCAATATATGCATAAGGACATGTTGACTGTCAATGATATGCTGATTCATCTGCAATAGTTATGAGATGATCAGAGTCGCATAGTGCATGAGATGCATGATGGGCAGTTTGTCCATGATCGATGATCAAGGACATTGAAGAGCTTAAAAAGCTCGATAGGACCATACATAAGAAATTACTAATGGATTTGATCTTGCAATCTCTGTTTCATACGAATAGTTTATGAAACTATTATATGAATAAATATTATAGCATTTTAACTAAATTAGTCAATATGCTGGTAACTAAGGGATTTTAAAAAGTTCAAAGGTATATATCTGGAGAACCTAATGTTGGAAATTATATCCTAAAATCAATCATGTGACGATTGAGTTCATCCTTGTATATGAATTATTAGTTATTGAATAATAATTATTCTAATATTTTTCATCATAAAGTGACATCTTTCTTGAACTCTTGTACTGTGATGAAGTCTCTAGAACTATGCTAGTATACGATAAAGAGAGAATTTATCGTATAGTTCTTAAACAAGTTTACAACCAAATGATACATCATTATGGGATGATGACGTTTATCGAGTGAAAGTCGTTGTGTGCCATATGGGTTGGTTGTCTTCTTAACCAAGGAGTGTGGTGACACTGGTATGACATACAGGTGAGATGTAAGGATATATCATCACTGAACAAATGACTCACCTGCTGAGTATTTCACTGTCAAGAACTGCTCGCGAAACACATGGATATAAATATCCTTCAGACCTGAGATCACCATAGTAACTTGTAAGCAACTTACTATGCTTTGGTGCTGAACTATCTGAATTTTTAATGTAGTGATGGAAGGCTACTAGGTACAGTCAAGTACTTGTGAAGTCTGTGTGTGGATTAAGATGGGATTGACCCCTCCGGATTATTCGAGTTGATGTATCACTGTATTTCAATTTAGTAAATCTTTGATCAAGGTAATCCATGAGATGGATTTGAAAGGTTGAAATATAATGTGGATGAAGCAATCTCGGTTGACAGTTAACCTGAGACCATCCTAGAGCATCCAGGATCAAAAAGATGAATTATGCGATAACCATGAGTATGGATTTTAAAATATTCTTTTGCAATAATTTGACCTATCTAGATGTTAGAAACCATTTCTAGATGGTATCTTGATTAGTGCAAAAATTGATTCCTGTGCTACCGGCTTATTGATTGAACTTATGGAGTCACGCACACAAGTCAAACAAAGTAGGAAGGAATTGACCTATGTTTATATGTCCAATCTGGAAGTACTTAACTTGATTGAATATATAAGCTAACTTGATTGAGAATTGAGTTATGGATGAAATAGGATTGAAGAGTTGACTATATCTAGCTAGCACTACACATAAGGTTCAGGTTCAATTTCGGAGATGAATAATTTCTATCTATGATCTATGGAACATATGAAAGATTGAATTTAAGTACTAATTAATTTCATATTAGATTTGAATTAATTAGACTTAAATAGGTCTGAAATCTAAGTTAGACTTGGTATAAAAATCTTAAAGAGTTGAGGATTGATAGTCTTTCGAAATTATTTTGAACCAGCTTCGAATTAGATTAGAATCAGACCTGTTTTGGATGAGATATGAGTATTTCTACTTGCACTAAAAATATCCACTCATGAAGCATAACCAAAAATTAATTTGGTGCTTATTTGGATTGTCCCAAGTGGATGTTGGAGTGGGTGCAAAGTGGATGTCATAAGTAATGGCAATTATATCTCATATAGGAGTCCTTCTTTCATGAGTATTGGACCAATTCAAATCAGATTTGAATAATGAGTCCTCCTCTCATTGGGTCATGAGAATCATCTATAAATAAAGAAAGTCTCTACCTATGGATGAAATAAGAGAATAGAATAGCAAACAAATTAAATTAAGAGAAGAGAAAAAGAGAGAGAGACAGGCATGTGAAGAGAGAGGTCCTTCGTCTTCTACATCTCTCCCTTTGTTGCCGCCTCCTCTCCTTGGGTGTGGATTCTTCTTGGGTATCCCATCAGTTGGTATGAGATGTCACATCATCAAATCTCATCCCTCGATTGAGTGAGTTGCGAAGCCAATTAGATTGGAGTTCATCCTGCTTTCCTGTGGTGTCTGATGTGCATGCGAACTAGAGGGTCTGCATATCCAGGCCTCCACGAAGGTTTATATCAGATAATTTAAGATTTGATCTTTAATTCCACTATGATTTAGGTAAGAATTTGATTCTTAAATAAGTAAAATATTAAAAAAAAATTTAAATGCAATCTAGACATTCTGGAGGAAAACTGTTTCCTTCCCTTCAACTAGTATTAGAGCAGGTCTGAAATATATACATACAAAATAAAATTTTTTATGATTATTTATATAAGATATAATTAAAATTTTTTGTGTGATATTAAATTTTATTTAAATCTATTTATATAAAATTTTTGATCTAATTTTGATTGGATTAGAGGTGCCTAATCAATAGTTGATTGAGGTTGTTATAAATCTGTTATAACAGAATTCTACTACTACTGAATTTTTGATAAAAAATAATATGAATTAAAATTTTATTTTAAATCTATTTTAATAAAATTTAATTTTGTTATTTTTCTTATGAAGTGAGGATTATTTTAGATTTAAATTTGTTGCTCCTTGGATTGATTTTGATGATTACAAAGCATTTGAAGGGGTACTAATGATTTTCGCTTGAAAAAGACTTATTGCTCTTTAGGAGCAAAATTATAATTTTTATCAAATCCTGATTTGAAAGCATCAAGTGATAGAACAAAAGATTTGTGATCTATTGGTAAAATTTTATTATTTTTGAACTTATATTTTGAAAGATATTCATGTTTGAAAAACATGAGTCGACCTATGAGTCGACTCATGACATATGAGATGTTTGGCATGCAGAATTTTTGACCGGCATAAACTTGGCACACCCTGTGAGTCGACCCATGAGTTGACCCCCAAGGCATGAGTCGACCCATGAGTCGACCTCTGTGGGTTTTGGGCCAATTTTACAGAACCTTGCTTCCCTTTTGGTTTTCTGGTGTTTTTCCACAGAGGTCGACCCATGAGTCGACCCCTGTGATAGGATTGTTCTGCAACGGCTAGTTTTTAACCCATTTTAAGTGCTTTTAATGCTCATTTAATGTGGTCTAACGGCTCTATTTCAGCCCAGAATATTTTCTACTATTTTTGAAGCTATAAAAGGGACAAATAAGTGGGAATCATTAAGAAGAGAGATTTTGAAAAGAGATTTCAAGCTAACTTTTCAGCCCTAAGCAAAAGCTCACTCAAAGAATTCAAGAAGCCTTTAATCCAAGCTCACCAACTCCTCAAGTGTACATTCTGAAGCGAAAATTTAGTGCAGGGGCAAAATGGTAATTTTAAAACTTTTTCAAAATTACTATTTTACAGTGAATTATTAATTAATCTCATTAATTAATACTAATTAACCCTACACTAGGATCTAAATATGATACAATAGCATGCATTTAAATTTGAAATTCAAATTTGAATCAGTAAACGTTTTACAGTACTGTGTTCAGAACATATCACCTTTTGCGGGTAGTCGATCACCACAATCTGATCACCGTCGGGGGCTCTGATCGTCATGTCACAGCCACACAAATATCTGGCCTCTGCAGATCATCCACACGAAGCTCCCGTCTGATCAGCTCCTCACGAATGCTAGTTCGTGATTTCACCCTTTTGATGGCAGATGTTGATCGAACTCCTTCGATCGATGTGTGCCGACTTCTCGGATGTATTGGATCATCTGTACAGTTGCTTGAGAGGCTGATGGATCTCTCCCTAAAATTTGGTGGACTCACGACACTCGTGGCACACCAATCTCACTTCCCGAACCCTAGGTAGAAACCCTAGGGTACACACTAAAAAACCTGCGCCCAATTTTCTCTCTTTTCTTTCTTTTTCTCTCGGAAGGTTTTGGACCTTCACCTTGCGCAGAAGCCTTCCTCACGCCCCAAAGTTTCTCTCCTAAAATTTTTACGCATGTCCCACCTTTCTCCTCTTTTTAAAACAACGTCGAACGTGTCTTATCCGCATGAGAGGATAAAGACAAGAGGTTACACATTTGAATTCAAATCAAATTTGAATTCAAACGAAAACCAACTTATCCCTATCCTTTTGGGCGTGAGAAGAGAAGGGGCGTGGCTCTTTGTGCGTGGAAAATGTTTCACGAGAAACCTTTTCTCGTGTAAGTAATGTGGCACACAAAATGGATAAGGATGAAGTGGCAAGTGATAAGTTATCCATTCAAATTGAAACATGCTTTGAATTTAAATGGCTAACTAATTATTTTATTCATCCATATGATGCACAAATGAGGGCGTGGGGAAGGGTTTTGTGTGAGAAAAATTTCACGAGAAGTTTCTTCTCATAAATTCAAATGGGTGCAAGGAAGTTGGGTGTCGCAGGGAATTTAAAACAAGATGGTTTGATTCAAATTGAGCCAACCTAATCTAAATAGGTTAAGCACAATTAGAATAGATTAAACCCAACATAATTAGGCTTAATTAGGCTCAATAAATTCTAATTAAATCAGGAATTAACTAAGCCTAACCCCTGATCAAATCAGGGACTAAACCACCTTAGCGATTAGGTCAATATTTAACCTAATCGGGTCAATCCAAACTGAATCCAATTCAATTGGACTTGATCCAAAAATAATTACTCAATCAAATTGAGTTAATTAGCAATCAAATCACTAATTAAACTCTCATAAATATTGAGTCCAAATCGATGGGCAATCAGGCATCAGAGACCATCGATATGAAACCCTGATCAAAGAATTCAAATTTCAAATTCAAATTTGAAATTCAAAATTTTGACCCCGGTACCCAAAATGTGTGGAACTCATGATCAGAGAATCCTAATTCTCAATCATAGAGCCCCAGACAGATAAGACTCATAATCAGCCATCAGATCATAAAGGAACCTCTAATATGTGTGACCCCACAGGTTCGAACCTAAGCCGGTAGCACAGGAACCAATTCCTGTACTAATCGAAGTGACCATCTAGCAATGGTACCTGACGATCGGATAGGTCGAATAATCACAATTGCAACATTTAGAACCTACGTGAATATGGTTACCATATAATTCATCCCTTTTGACCCCTGTGTTTAGGATGACTCAGGGTTAAACTGTCAACCCTGATGATATCATCCGAATCGTGCTCAACTCAATTAGTCCTGTGACTCCTCATTAGGACTACCCTGGTCAAGATTTTGCTAAATTGAAACACGACTGTACACAGCTCCTAAACTGGAGTGGTCAATCCCATCTTGATACACGCACTGACAAATCAAGTACTTGACTACACCCAGCAGCCTTCCGTCACTGAATTAGAAATTCAGGTAGTCCAGTGCCTAAGTGCAGTGAGTTGCTTGCAAGTCACCGTGGCGGTCTCAGGTCGGAGGGACATTTATACCCATATCCCATCGGAGCAAATCTTGACAGCAGAAATAGCTCCGGAGTTGGTCACGTTCAGTGCAGATGTACCATTACATCTCACCTGTATGCCATACCAGTGTCTCCACACTCTTTGGTTATGAGGACAACCAACCCATATGGCACACAACGACCTATGCTCGATAAACGTTGTCGTCCTTGGTAACAATGTATCATTTGGTCGCGAACATGTTTCAGGACTAAGCGACAAATCCTCCTTTGTCGAGTCTAAATAGTCCTAAGGACTTCACCACAACACAGGAGTTCATTAGAAGATGAAACATTTGTGATGAAAAAATACCAAAATAATTTTTATTTATTTATAATTCATGTACTAATACAAAAGGAGCACAACCGTCAACAGACTGACGATTGGCTTTGGGACACTATTCCCAACAATCTCCCACTTGGCCTAAAGCCTATCGGTGCAGTATCTAATACCCATCTTGACTTGTAGTCGTTGAACTCCTTCACCGCAATGGCTTTAGTGAATGGGTCGGCCAGGTTCTCCTTCCCGTCGATCTTCTGAAGGTCGATGTCACCTCGATCCACGATCTCCAGATGAGATGGTAGCGGCGCAGAATATGCTTCGTCCGCTGGTGTGCCTTTGGTTCCTTCGCCTGAGCAATGGCTCCAGAGCTGTCGTAGTAGAGCAGAACTGGACCAACAAGGGAGGGTGCTACTCCGAGCTCGGTGATGAATTTTTTCAGCCACACCGCTTCTTTGGCAGCATCTGATGCAGCAATATACTCCGCTTCGCATACTGAATCAGCCACAGTGTGCTGCTTGGACTCTTCCAGCAGACAGCCCCACCATAAAAGGTAAAAATAAATCCTGACACACTCTTGCTATCATCGCGATCAGACTGGAAACTAGAGTCTGTAAACCCTATAAGTCTTAAGTCCGATTCACCATATATAAGCCACTGGTCCTTAGTATTTCTTAAATACTTCAGGATGGTTTTAACAACCTTCCAGTGATTCTCTCCTGGATAAGATTGGTATCTACTCACTACCCCTAGTGAGTATGCCACATCTAGTCATGTACATGTCATGGCGTACATGATAGATCCCACTGTCGAAGCATATGGAATCCTACCCATACGCTCTCTCTTGAGATATTATCGGACAATCCCTCTTCGAGATAGCCTTTCTTGGAATTTTCATGCTGAACCTTTTCAGCATAGTATCAATGTACGTGGACTGGGATAAGCCAAGCAACTTTTTGGATCTATCCCTATAGATCCTCATCCCTAGGATGTAGGAAGCTTCTCCCAGATCCTTCATGGAGAACTGTGACGATAGCCAAATCTTTATTTCTATAATGCAGGGACATCATTCTCGATTAAGAGAATGTCATCCACATACAATACAAGAAATACTACTACTGGACCATTAGCCCACTTATAAATGCAGGGCTCTTCTCCGTTCTTAACGAAGCCATACGTTTTGATCATCCTATCAAAACGTATGTTCCAACTCCGAGATGTCTGCTTAAGTCCATAAATGGACCTCTGTAGCTTGCACACCTTAGACTCATCTGTGGATGTGAACCCTTCAGGTTGTATCATATACACCTCTTCATTCAGCTCTCCATTTAGGAAAGCTGTCTTCACATCCATCTGCCAGATTTCATAGTCCAGATGGGCAGCTATCGCAAGCATAATCCGAATGGATTTGAGCATTGCCACAGGAGAAAACGTCTCGTCATAGTCTATACCATAACGTTGACGATATCCCTTGGCAACCAGACAGGCTTTATAGGTCTCCACCTTTCCATCTGCGCCCCTCTTCCTTTTGAAGATCCACTTACACCCTATGGGTTTTACTCCTTCGGGTGGGTCAACCAATGTCCACACATCGTTGACCTTCATGGACTCCATTTGGATTTCATGGCCTCTAGCCATTTCTCAGAGTCAGATCTCTGCATTGTATCCATGTAGGTGATCGGATCCTCATCATTTTCATCAAGTTCGACAGGATCACCATCCCGAACCAAGAAACCATAGTATCTGTCCGGTTGATGTGGTACTCTACCAGACCGCCTTAAGGGTGCATAATCAATGGGCTCCGGATCTGATCTAATCAAATTCGGTTCAGGTTCAGTAACATGTGTCGGTTTTTCCACCTGTCGAACTTCGTCAAGTTCGACTTTAGAGGCAACAGTTCCTTCACTAAGGAACTCCTTTTCTAAAAAGATTGCCTTAAGGCTGACAAACACCTTTTGCTCATCAGCAAGGTAGAAATAATACCCTTTGGTCTCTTTTGGGTACCCTATAAAATTACACTTGTCAGACCTAGGTCCAAGCTTGTCTGTAATTAAACGTTTAACATAAGTCGGATACCCCCAAACCCTAAGGTGCGAGAGTACTGGCTTACGTCCTATCCATATCTCATATGGCGTTTTGGCTACAGACTTACTCGAAACTCTATTTAGAAGGTAACAAGCCGATTCGAGCGCATATCCCCAGAGGGAGATCGGCAGACCAGCAAACCCCATCATAGATCGAACCATATCTAACAGGGTCCGATTCCTCCTTTCAGACACACCATTATGCTGTGGTGTTCCAGGAGGAGTCCACTGAGAGAGAATCTCATTCTCCCCTAGATACGTCAGAAACTCATTGGAAAGGTATTCACCTCCTCGATCAGATCGAAGAGTTTTAATACACTTTCCAGTTTATTTTTCTACCTCATTTCGAAATAGTTTGAATATTTCAAATGATTCCGACTTATGCTTCATTAAATAGACATACCCATACCTAGATAGGTCATCTGTGAAGGTTATGAAGTAGAAAAATCCACCTCTTGTACTTGAGCTCATGGGTCCACATACATCAGAATGTACCAGACCTAAGAGTTCACTGGCTCGCTCATCTTTTCCAGTAAAAGGTGACTTGGTCATCTTCCCAAGAAGACAGGACTCACAGGTTGGAAGTGATTCACAATCACTAACTTCAAGAATTCCTTCTTGAGCCAACCTGTTTATCATGTTCTTATTGATATGACCTAGCTTAAAGTGCCAAAGGTAGACTTCTGACATATTATCTATTCTAGAGCGTTTACTGAAGTTTTGAACCACATTAACAGGCTGTGATAGTAAGTAAATTCCATTATTTAATTGTCCAACAAATATTGTAACACCATTCAAAATGATATTGCAAATATTTCTTTTTATTAAAAAATCATAACCGTACATGGCCAAAAGGCCTACAGAAATAATATTTAATAAAAAATTTGGACAATAGTGACATTCATTCAGAATTACATTACGAGAATTGATTACAAGACTCATGATTCCTAAAGCTAGAACTGGAACTTTGCTTCCATCTCCAACGTTCAGGAACCTCTCGCCTTCATCAAATCTCCTACTGACCTGCAGACCCTGCATCGAATTACAAATATGATAAGGGCTTCCGGTATCCAATACCCAGTAGTAGTATCACAAATCGAAAAGTTGCAAGGAGTTATCATATAATTACCTTGCTTCTTCTTTGGCCTGTTTGGGTCCAGGGAGGCAATGTATTGAGGACAGTTCCTCTTCCAATGCCCCTGCTTCTTGCAAAAGAAGCACTCCGCCTGGCTCTGGTCGTGCTTGCGCTTCTTGGTCTGACCCTGTGCTACTGTCCCAGCATGAGATTACACCTTCTTATTTTTCTTCTTCTTGTTCTTCTTCCCTTCCCAAAGGGTTGACGACGAGAAGAAGACCCTCCCACTACATTCACCGACTCCTTATGGAGTTGGTGATCCTTCTCAAAGTTCTGCAGCAACCCCAACAATTCGTGGTAGTTTATTGCAGACTTTGTCATTCGAAAATGAGTAAAGAATGGGAGGAAGGACTTGGGAAAGGAATTAAGGATCGCATCCTTACCGAGCTGCTCGTGCAGAGGAAAGCCCAATTTGCTTAGGCGCTCAATCATCTCGATCATGTACAGCACATGATCAGTGACTGAGGCCCCATCCCTCATCCGAGCATTGAAAATGGCACAACTAGTTTTGTGCCTTTCAACGTCGTCAGGCGTGCCAAAGGAGTCGTTCAACATTTGAAGTATCTCCTGTGGCTGGGCGTTCTCAAATCTTCGGCTGAACTCGTTATTCATTGCTGCCAGCATAATACATCGAACGGTGGTGCGATCATTGAGCCACTTCAAGTAAGTGTCTCGGATCGCCTTACTAGCGTTCGGAGCTGGCTCCTCAGGTGCTGGATCCATTACTATATAAAGGATCCGCTCATGCTCAAGGATGATTTTCAATTTTCGATACCAGCTATCGAAATTGAGTCCCATGAGCTTGTCATTATCTAATAATGATCGGAGCGACAGGGTAGTGGCCATAGCTGCTTAAAGGAAAACGAGACCTCTATTAGTACATAAATTAATACTAAAGACTTGGATTTTAGTCTAAAGTTTTTCCCAATATTTTTACGAACTGGTAGCCTCATCCTCCAATTCGAAGAATTACTTTAATTTCTTAATGGGTACTAGAATCCACACAGACTACACACGAGCCCAACTTTGGTTGGTCAACCCATGTGCATCTATGGGTAGGTTCTTAACTAGTTATTTCTCTAAACAACTTCTAGTAATTGATTTTGCCTCAGATCCTAATCAGTAGGCTTTGGCCTCCACTGAAAAGATTGGTTAGGTCCAACCATTAACATGACTTAATTTAGTGAATCGGACCAATAAATGATCAGGCCCGACTTTGGCCGGCCAACCTAACCACCATCAGAAAGACTCAATCAAATTATCATATTATGAATAATAATTCCATTAGCCAATGAGCACCAGGCCTTTGGGCCTCCAATGATCATTGAACTAATAGACTCATTATCACTCACTTAATGGGAGGCTATGACTTAGTTATCATTATAACTTAATCATTTTAGGGACCTAATAATTTTGAAGATTTTATTAAAGAATAGTGGAGAAGAAATCATCCAGCCAATTTCAATTCTCCACTGACTTCACCAAGTCAGATTAAAAAAGATTTAATTAAAGCTGGCATTAGGAGCACCTAAATCAGTCACACTGATTTACCTAATGACATGGGTGAGCTCTAATCACCAAGTGATCTAATCAAAATCTAACTTACCAGATTGGCCAGGTAAGTGAGATCAGTGGTGGGGATTTGCCATTAACTCGTCAATGATCGAATCAATGCGAGTAGCTCCCGCTTAAGAACCATTGGTCAAAACTGTCGAACTTACCTTAGACACCAACCGGTTCATTAGTTTTAATTTTGATCAACTTAGTAAATAGAGCTCCACCGTGTAGCCATGAATTAAGTCCATCTTGGTCTGGTTAAAGACATGGACCCATTCAACTACAACTATTGAAGTTGAGTCTAGAGTATCCTTGACCTAATCTAATTCAACTTTTGATTAGATTTGACCAATTACTCTATTTAGTCCATTTTTTAAACTAACCTTAGGTCTAACCCAATTATGGACCTAATTCATCTAACCCATTGACCCACAAGTTTATGCAATTGTCTTAGGTCTTAATTCACAATTCTAGACCTACTAGACAATATTTAATTCTTTTAATTAAGTACTTGGGCTGATGGGTCAGGGTTTGGTATTTCAAAAATAATTTTTCAAATTTGAAAGATTTTATTTTCTATTCACCAAATGTGTTAACTCATTTCACAAACGGGTCAGCACATTTCATAAACAGCAATTCTATTGCTCATTTCATAACAGAAAATAACTCAAAATAAATCATAAATTTTTTTTAGATCTAATCTAACACATTCATGATAAATTTCTTAATTAAGTCCTTTTGCTGCTTCATCGGCATGGGATATAATTGCATCGGCACCCCTACCGCCATAGGAGACCCCATCAAATGGGAAGAGAGGGCCTTTAAACCCTACTTTTCTCCTATGACCGGACGACCATGGCAACCAACCCAATTAGATTACTTGCTACTTGGATCAAGTATATCTAAATATACCAATTTCAAAATTTAAATTTTGAATTTCAAATTTCAAATTTTAAATTTTAAATTTCAAATTTGAGATTTCAACCAAATTTCAAATTTCGAATTTCCAATCTTTGAATTTTGAATTTTGAATTTTGAATTTCAAATTTTAAATTTCGAATTTCAAATTTCAAATTTGAGATTTCAACTAAATTTCAAATTTCAAATTTTCAATCTTTGAATTTTAAATTTTGAATTTTGAATTTCAAATTTCAAATTTTGAATTTCAAATTTCAAATTTCAAATTTGAGATTTCAACCAAATTTCAAATTTTAAATTTTGAATTTCAAATTTGAAACTTCTAACAAATTTCAAATTTCAAATTTCAAATTTCAAATTTCAAATTTCAAAATTTTTGAATTTTGAATTTTAAATTTTGAATTTTAAATTTAAACTTATAGATTACACCTTAATCTACGCATGCATATGTATATCATATTCTAGAACCATGCTCTGATACCATTTGAAGCGAAAATTTAGTGCAGGGGCAAAATGGTAATTTTAAAATATTTTCAAAATTACTATTTTACAGTGGAATTATTAATTAATCTCATTAATTAATACTAATTAACCCTACACTAGGATCTAAATATGATACAACAGCATGCATTTAAATTTGAAATTCAAATTTGAATCAGTAAACGTTTTACAGTACTGTGTTCAGAACACATCACCTTTTGCGGGTAGTCGATCACCGCAATCTGATCACCGTTGGGGGCTCTGATCATCACGTTACAGCCACACAAATGTCTGGCCTCTGCGAATCATCCACACGAAGCTCCCATCTGATCAGCTCCTCACGAATGCTAGTTCGTGATTTCATCCTTTTGATGGCAGATGTTGATCGAACTCCTTTGATCGATGTGTGCCGACTTCTCAGATACTCTGGATCATCTGCACAGTTGCTTGAGAGGCTGATGGATCTCTTCCTGAAATTTGGTGGACTCACAACACTCATGGCACACCAATCTCACTTCCCGAACCCTAGGTAGAAACCCTAGGGTACACACCAAAAAACCTGCGCCCAATTTTCTCTCTTTTCTTTCTTTTTCTCTCGAAAGGTTTTGGACCTTCACCTTGCGCAGAAGCCTTCCTCATGCTCCAAAGTTTCTCTCCTAAAATTTTTACGCACATCCCACCTTTCTCCTCTTTTTAAAACAACGTCGAACGTGTCTTATCCGCGTGAGAGGATAAAGACAAGAGGTTACACATTTGAATTCAAATCAAATTTGAATTCAAACGAAAACCAACTTATCCCTATCCTTTTGGGCGTGAGAAGAGAAGGGGCGTGGCTCTTTGTGTGTAGAAAATGTTTCATGAGAAACCTTTTCTCGTGTAAGTAATGTGTCGCACAAAATGGATAAGGATGAAATGGCAAGTGATAAGTTATCCATTCAAATTCAAACATGCTTTGAATTTGAATGGCTAACTAATTATTTTATTCATCCATATGGCACACAAATGAGGGCGTGGGGAAGGGTTTTGTGTGAGAAAAATTTCATGAGAAGTTTCTTCTCGTGAATTCAAATGGGTGCAAGGAAGTTGGGTGTCGCAGAGAATTTAAAACAAGATGGTTTGATTCAAATTGAGCCAACCTAATCTAAATAGGTTAAGCACAATTAGAATAGATTAAACCTAACATAATTAGTCTTAATTAGGCTCAATAAAATCTTAATTAAATCAGGAATTAACTAAGCCTAACCCCTGATCAAATCAGGGACTAAACCACCTTAGCGATTAGGTCAACATTTAACCTAATCGGGTCAATCCAAACTGAATCCAATTCAATTGGACTTGATCCAAAAATAATTACTCAATCAAATTGAGTTAATTAGCGATCAAATCACTAATTAAATCTCTCATAAATATTGAGTCCAAATTCGATGGGCAATCAGGCATCAGAGACCATCGATATGAAACCCTGATCAAAGAATTTAAATTTCAAATTCAAAATTTGAAATTCAAAATTTTGACCCCGGTACCCAAAATGTGTGAAACTCATGATCAGAGAATTCTAATTCTCAATCATAGAGTCCCAGACAGATAAGACTCATAATCAGCCATCAGATCAGAAAGGAACCTCTAATGTGTGTGACCCCATAGGTTCGAACCAAGCCGGTAGCACAGGAACCAATTCCTGTACTAATCGAAGTGACCATCTAGCAATGGTACCTGATGACCGGATAGGTTGAATAATCACAATCGCAACATTCAGAACCTACGTGAATATGGTTACCGTATAATTCATCCCTTTTGACCCCTGTGTTTAGGATGACTCAGGGTTAAACTGTCAACCCTGATGATATCATCCGAATCGTGCTCAACTCAATTAGTCCTGTGACTCCTCATTAGGACTACCCTGGCCAAGGTTTTGCTAAATTGAAACACGACTGTACACAGCTCCTAAACTGGAGTGGTCAATCCCATCTTGACACACGCACTGACAAGTCAAGTACTTGACTACACCCAGCAGCCTTCCGTCACTGAATTAAAAATTCAGGTAGTCCAGTGCCTAAGTGCAGTGAGTTGCTTGCAAGTCACCGTGGCGGTCTCAGGTCAGAGGGACATTTATACCCATATCCCATCGGAGCAAATCTTGACAGTAGAAATAGCTCCGGAGTTGGTCACGTTCAGTGCAGATGTACCATTATATCTCATCTGTATGCCATACCAGTGTCTCCACACTCTTTGGTTATGAGGACAACCAACCCATATGGCACACAACGACCTATGCTCGATAAACGTTGTCATCCTTGGTAACAACGTATCATTTGATCGCGAACATGTTTCAGGACTAAGCGATAAATCCTCCTTTGTCGAGTCTAAATAGTCCTAAGGACTTCACCACAACACAGGAGTTCATTAGAAGATGAAACATTTGTGATGAAAAAATACCAAAATAACTTTTATTTATTTATAATTCATGTACTAATACAAAAGGAGCACAACCGTTAATAGGCTGACGATTGGCTTTGGGACACTATTCCCAACACATTCAAGTCTCCAACCACCTTGAGGAAATCAAAAAGGATCTTCTTCTCCTTGAGTAAAGTGTATTTAAAGTCACATTCGCTCATTAAAAGAGCTTTCTTTGTATTTTCTGTGCTACTCATTGTTATACTCTGGTTAAGTTATTATTTTTTATTTTGGAAGGGTTCCAAAATAAGGAAAGGTTGATCCGAACCTTGAATCAGAGTGTATTGGGTTAGTTTGTACCCGAAAAATAAGTGAACTAGCTTGGGATAGCTAGAGTCAGAGTTTTTGATATTTGTATTCAGGTTGAATACAAGTTAGTGGATTGAAATTTCCAAGTAGGAGCTTGGGGAGTGGATGTAGGTGCAAGGTTGGCACCGAACCACTATAAATCTTTTTGTTTGTGTTATGCCTGATTGCTCTGCTTTAACTCTTCATTACTCTCTTGCATTCTTGCATTTAGCCATTAGCCTTGAATCAACTTTACTCTCTCTATTTATTGAGCTATTGTCAAATATTTTTCATAAGATATAAGTTAAGCTTAAAATTTTTAGAAACCCAATTCACCTCCTCTCTTGGGTTGCATAGCTGGGCAACAAGTGGTATCAGAGCCCGGTGCTCTAGCCCTACTTTGATCTAACCAATCAAAGAGCCAAAGATCTATGGCAACTCAAGTCGGTACTTCTCTAGCCGAGGGGCTGTCCACTAACCGACCTCCTCTTTTCAATGGGTCTAATTACACCTATTGGAAAGCTCGGATGAAAATATTTATTCAAGCACTAGACTATGATATGTGGAGTATCATAGTGAACGGCCCTCACACACCCACTAAGATTATTGATGGTATGGAATTGGCCAAACCCGAAAAAGAGTGGGATGAGGTTGATAAGAAAATGGCCCAATTAAATGCTAGAGCTATGAATGTTCTATATTGTGCTCTTGATGCTAATGAATTTAATCGCATTTCTACTTGCTTGTCTGCTAAAAAAATATGAGATAGATTAGAAGTAACCCATGAAGGAACCAATCAAGTAAAGGAGTCCAAAATCAACATGCTTGTGCATAAATATGAATTGTTTAAAATGGAGCATTATGAGTCCATAACTGAAATATTTACTCACTTTATTGATATTATAAATAGTTTAAAGAGTCTTGGTAAGTCCTATACTAACAGTGAGCTTGTAAGAAAGATTCTTAGGTCCTTACCAAGAACATGGGAAGCCAAAGTGACCGCCATCCAAGAAGCCAAGGACTTGAACATTCTACCCTTGAAAGAGCTTCTTGGATCATTGATGACTCATGAGCTGAGCATGAAGCAACATCAAGAGGAAGAAGTCAAAAAGAAGAGAACAATCACCCTCAAATCCACAGCTCCACCAGATGAAGAAACTGATGACACCAAAAATGAAGAGCAGGATGAAGAGATGGCACTCATTACCCGAAGATTCAAGAAATTTTTGAGAAAAAAGAAACAAGGGATGAGGAAGAGGCCATTCACAAAAGGGGAACAGAGCAAAGAAAATGATAAAGACTAATCCCTTATCTGCTATGAATGCAAGAAACCAGGATACTTCAAGTCCGAATGCCCACAACTGAAGAAGGGTCCCAAGAAGTACAAGAAGAAGGCCATGATGGCCACTTGGAGTGCGAGTGATGACTTAAGCTCCGAAGAGGAAGACTCGACTGAACAAGCCAATCTGTGCCTTATGGCACATGAAAATGAGGTAATTTTTGAAACTCCTAGTGACTTTACATTTGAAGAACTACATGAAGCTTTTGTGATTTAGTTGATGAACTAAAGAAACTAGAGATAAAGAACAAAGATCTAAAATCAAAAAATTAATCTTTATTGAAACAAAATGAAAGCATTTCAATTGAAAAATCCTCCTTGCTTCAAGAAAATCAAAGTTTAAAGAATGAAACTGCCAAGTTAAAACCATTAGTTGAAAAATTCACCTTGAGTTCAAATAAATTTAATATGATTCTTGAAAATCAAAAGGCCGTGTATGATAAGGCTGGACTTGGCTATAACCCCTTGAAGAAACAAAAGTATCTGAAAAATATCTATGTAAACTCTTCAATTAAAAAGTTATCTAATATTACTTGCTTCAAATGTGGTAGAGTAGGACATAAATTATACACTTGCTTCTCTAACAAATCTGTAAACTCAAATATAAAGAAAATATGAGTTTCAAAAGGAACCATTATGACTAACCAAAAAGGACCCAAGAAAGCTTGGGTACCTAAAACAAAAACTTGACTTTTGCCTACAGGTGTGTCTAGCATCCCAAGGAGGAAACAGGAAATGATATCTTGATAGCGGATGCTCGAGACACATGACTGGTGATGAATCTTAATTCATCACTCTTGATGCTAAGAATGGAGGGATGGTCACCTTTGGAGACAATGGCAAAAGAAAGATTATCGGTATAGGTAACAATGGTATCACTCCCTCCAAATACATTGAAAATATTTTGTTAGTAGATGGTTTAAAGCATAATTTACTAAGTATTAGTCAATTTTATGATAAAGGATATAAAGTTATTTTTGAATCTTCTATTTGCATTGTTACTAGTCCTATTAATGATGGCATTAAATTTGTTGGACATAGATATGGCAATGTTTATATGGTAGATTTGAATGATCTATCCAAGATAAACATGCAATGCCTAATATCTTTAAATGCCAAGATTAATGAGACTAGTTGGCTTTGACATCGTAGGCTTGCTCATATTAGCATGCATTCACTTTCAAAATTAATTAAGAAAGAATTGGTTCTTGGTTTGCCAAAATTAAATTTTGAAAAGGATAGAACTTGTGATGCATGCCAACTAGGTAAACAAACAAGAGTTTCATTTAAATCTAAAAATATTATTTCAACTTCTAGACCTTTAGAGCTATTGCACATGGACTTATTTGGACCTACTAGAACTACTAGTCTAGGAGGAAAATGATATGGTTTTGTAATTATAGATGATTACTCTCGTTTTACTTGGGTTTTCTTTTTAGCACACAAAGATGAAACTTTTCAAGTTTTCACTAAATTTTACCGAAAAGTCACTAATGAGAAAGAATTTTCAATTCAAAATATTCGAAGTGATCATGGAACTGAATTTGAAAATCAAGACTTTGAAAAATTTTATGATGAAAAAGGAATAGGCCATAATTTCTCTGCACCTAGGACACCCCAACAAAATAGGATAGTAGAAAGGAAAAATAGAATCTTAGAAGAAATGGCCCGTACCATGCTATGTGAAAGCAACCTTCCAAGATATTTTTGGGTGGAAGCTATTAACATAGCATGTTACATTTTAAATCATGCTTTAATTAGATAAATTTTAAAGAAAACCCCCTATGAGCTTTGGAAAGGAAGAAAACCTAATATTGTATATTTTCATATTTTTGGTTTTCGATATTTTGTATTAAATAATGGTAAAGAAAGACTTGAAAAATTTGATGCAAAATCAGATGAAGTAATTTTTCTTGGTTACTCCTCCACTAGTAAAGCTTTTAGAGTTTTTAACAAAAGAACCTTAGTAGTAGAGGAGTCAATACATGTTGTCTTTGATGAATCTAACGATCTTCCTTCAAGAAAGAATGAAGGTGTTGATGATGCAGATCCTCTTATAGAAAGAATGAAGGAGATCACTCTGAAGGATTCAACAATTCAAGATGATGAGGAACATGAAGACAAACAGGATGAGGAAGGTGAAGAACATCAAGAACAATCTCGAGGTACAAATGACCTACCTAAAGAATGGAGGTATATTCACAATCACCCTAAGGAGCTAATTATAGGTGATTCTGAGCATGGGGTAAGAACTCGTTCTTCACTTAAAGATGTATTTAATCATTGTGCTTTTGTCTCTCATCTTGAACCTAAAACTATTGAAGAAGCTGAAAATAATTATAATTGGATTAATGCAATGCAAGAGAAACTTAATCAATTTGAAAGAAATAACGTATGGACTTTAGTATCAAGACCTAAAAATTATTCAATAATTGGCACAAAATGGGTCTTTAGGAATAAATTAGATGAACATGGAAATGTAATAAGAAATAAAGCAAGATTGGTTGCTAAAGATTATAATCAAGAAGAACGAATTAATTTTGATGAGATCTTTGCACCTGTTGCTAGATTAGAGGCAATTAGACTTCTACTTGCATATGCTTGCTTTATGAAATTTAAATTATTTCAAATGGATGTCAAAAGTGCATTTTTGAATGGATATATTGCTGAAGAAGTCTATGTAGAACAACCCCCAGATTTTGAAAATCATGCTTTTCTTAATCATGTTTTTAAATTAAATAAAGCTTTATATGGTTTGAAACAAGCACCCAGGACTTGGTATGATAGGCTAAGTAAATTTTTACTTAATAATGGTTTCTCAAGAGGTAATGTAGACACAACCCTTTTCATTAAAAGAAATCAAGATGATATATTAGTTATACAAATTTATGTAGATGATATTATTTTTGGGTCTACTAATGAATCTCTTTGTCAAGACTTTGCTAAGCTCATGCAGGGGGAGTTCGAGATGAGCATGATGGGAGAACTTACATTCTTCCTCGGACTCCAAATCAAACAAATAAAGAAGGAATCTCCATCACCCAAAGTAAGTACACAAGGGAATTACTCAAAAGATTTGGAATGGAGAACTCCAAAGCAATTGGCACACCCATGAGCCCTTCATGTAAGCTTGACAAGGATGAAGAAGGTAAAAGTGTAGACTTAAAATATTATAGAGATATGATTGGCTCTCTATTATATTTAATTGCAAGTAGACCTGATATCATATTTAGTGTTTGTTTGTGTGCTAGATTTCAATCTAATCCTAAAGAATCTCACTTGAATGCTGTTAAAAGAATCTTTAGATATTTGAATGGTACTCAAACTCTAGGATTATGGTACTCTAAGGACTCATTAATTGATTTAATAGGATATTCAGATGCTGATTTTACTAGATATGGATTAGATAGAAAAAGCACTAGTGGAACTTGCCAATTTCTTGGAGTTAACCTAATCTTCTGATTTAGCAAGAAACAAAATTCGGTAGCACTGTCTATGGCTGAGGTCGAATACATTGCAGCCGGAAGTTGTTGTGCTCAAATCTTGTAGATTAAGCAACAACTCGAAGATTTTGGTATTAAACTTAATGAAACACCCATAAAATGTGATAACACCAGTATCATAAATCTTACTAAAAATCTAATTCAGCATTCTAGGTCTAAACATATTGAAATCAGACATCATTTTATAAGAGAACATATTCAAAATAAAAATATAATTCTTTACTATGTTTGTACTGAAAAATAATTAGCTGACATCTTTACAAAGGCCCTAAGTGAAGATAGATTCTGTGAAATTAGGAGAGAGCTAGAAATTCTTGATCCATCTGCTTAAATATCTCTCTAATTCCAAAGAATCAATGTCAAAAATTCTTTGAACTAAATTCCCATCATTTCTCTTGGAACTAAGAGCTCAAAATTATCATTCTCATAACTGTTCATAGAGCAAATTTTCTTCTCCCAGAGTTTAGAATTTTTTGGAATTTGTTCAGTATTTTCTTGAAATTTTGTGAATCATGAGTCGACCCCCTAGGGTCGACCCAATGGCATACTTACAATTTTTGATCAAAGTCCCACGAGCTCCTCTCTTTTTGATTAAAAACCCGTTCATGAGCCGACCCACTCCATTTTCGTCTTCCTCCCTCCAAAACCCTTAGTCCTCTTCTTCTTCCTCTCCAAATCCAAGGTCTAAGCCCAAGATCTTTCTCCCATCACCCCTCCACCTCAAATCGCCCCTTGGGAAAGGAGCTATTCCCATTTTTCTTCCTTGATTGGAGCGATTGGAGCGTGCCCTAGCTTCCACCATTCTCCTCCAATCGGGTTCACTCCTCCAAATCCTTTCCATCCCTTAATAACCTCTACCTCCTCACCATTTGATCTTCCAAGTCTCCTTGCTTGTTCTAGTGGTGAGAATGGCTCCAAAAATGAAACTCCCTCAAAGAAGAAAATCGGTCCGTGAGTTGGAAGAGGGCGTGCGCAGGAAAAGACAAGCTTCTCAGACCTCTTCTGCTTCCATTCCTGTTTCGGCATCTGCTCCAGGTTCCTCTCAGTCTCCACTAAGCCCCAGTAAAATTCCTTTATCTGTTAGAAAGGTAGAACCGAGAAAAATATTGACTTCAGATTTTTTGAAAAAGAGGGGTTCTCCATTGGTTCAAAGATCAAAAACCAAGGTTGGGAATTTTACTGTTCACTTAAAGAAGTTACATATGTGGATCTGGTTAGAGAGTTTTATCTGAATTTGTGCTATGGCAATGGAACAGTAACATCCACTGTTAAGGGAATTGATATCTGTTTAGATCCTATTATTTTAGGAGAGATTCTTCATTTGCCCTGTGAGGGATACTCAAACATGGAACTCTCAGTGAAGGAAGAAGGAATTAATGTGATTTTAGGAGGAACCTACTCGGGAAGCCTAAAAAAACTAGAAGCCAAGATCCTGTTCATTGAAATGAGGATTTTACATCAATTGGTAACAAAGCTTTTCTTCCCAAGAAGTGGTAGACATGACCTCCTTTCAGGCCGAGACATCTGCATCATGTTTCATGTGATTACCTAAACCCCCCTAAACCTCCCTGCATTAATGATAGAAGCCATGAGGAAAACCCTGAATAGATCCAAGGCACATCTGCCTTTCGGTATGGCCCTTACATTGGTATTCAGGAGGTTTGGAGTTAGTTTTGAGGGGGAGGCATCAGCTAGGCTCTCTCACTCTGACACCATCAACCAACATACTTTGCACCGCATGGGATTTACTAAGACTGATGGTGGTTGGATTAAGGGTGCAGAAGAAAGAGTTGAGGACAGAGCTGAGGAAGAAGGTCCTCCATCACCTCTCCATGATTTCAGGGCAGCATCTCCAGATATTCAGTTCATTTCAGATCCCGAGGCTGGCCCTTCAGAGTCTACCAGGAGGCACACTCCAGTTCAGCAGTCAGACAGCAGAGCACCTCCCTCAGAGATCAGATTGGCTGATGACCAGATTGAGATGATTTCTCAGTGTGTGACTTTTTTGCTTTCTCGACAGTGGGAAACTTCAGCTTTTGCACAGGGATCCACATCACTTGATGCATCTGATCAGACTTTGATCCCCCACATCTTCACTGTATTTCAGATGATCTCAGATCAGTCAGTTCGCATTCAGCAGCTTGAGGGTTACATATTGAGACTGATTGGGAGGGTACTTGACTTGCAGGGGCAAGTGTTAGCTCTGGCCCATCCACAGCCACAGGAGTGCACTACTGAGATCTCAGACCTATCTATGGAGGCAGCCAGACTTAGAGGAGTATTGAAGAGTGATCAGAGGCTCTACTGAGCATGCATCTACCCAGTTTACTGCACTGCTTCAGTCTGTTTCAAGAGCTCTGAACCTTCTAGACACCATCAGACTCTCTCTTACAGTTCAGTCAATTACTTCTCATCCTTCAGGATCATCTCGCCCACCTACTCGTGCCAGCACCTCCACTCGTGGTAGAGGCAGACGGGGTAGAGGACAAGTCCTTGGTCGTCATCCTTCATCTCCTCACCCTATCTCTGACATATCTGATTCTGATCCTTCCAGTCATGAGCTCTACTAGATCCTTGTAGTTAGCCTTGTCTGTTGTCTCTTTCTAGGATCTATCTTTTGGGCCATGTAATGATCTTGACTGATTGACTTTTATATTTTGGTATATGTATTGGAACAACTATGGTATCAGTCACTTTTTGATTATATATCTACTCTTTGACTTTTAATGTATGACCTTCAAATTGAGTGCATGCTTAAAATACTATGTATTGCTATTTCATATCTATGATATCCAATGGTATATTCTTTTATGATTGCTATATTCAGGGGGAGTAAACATTAATGTTAGTAAAATTGCTGTTAGTAAAATTACTGTTAGTAAAATTAATTTCATCAAAAGAAAGAAAAAGAGAAAATGTATTCAAAGAAAAAGGGGGAGTAAACAATATTTTTTTTGTTGATGCTGTCAAAAAGGGGGAGAAATTAAAGAATCAAAAGTAGATTAACAAAATAATTAAAAGCAAAATGAGTAAATTGTTAAGCAAATTTAAAAGCAAAAGCAAATGAGCAAACTTTAAAATTAATTCTTAGACATGCTCTGGTACCAAAATTAAATAATCAAATGAGAATGAACAAATTTTCAAGATGCTAAGCAATTTGAAAAACAAGCAAATGAGCAAATGAGATATTTTTAAATGAATAATTTTCAAAATTCTTAGGCAAATTCTGCTTTGCTCTGATAACAAAAATAAATTTTGCTCTGATACCAAAATCACATAATGAAATGAGCAAATTTTTAAATTATTAAGCAATAGGCAAATTATTTATGCAAATGAGCAACACAAGCAAATGGGCACATGTATCACATGCCAAAAGAATCAATCTTTTTTTCAAGCAAATGCACTTATAAGTAATTTTCAAGTTGGTAGTAAATTTTCTATTTATTTCAAACTACCTATAATGCATTTCACTCCTTTGAAATTCATGCTCATTGTTTCATATATATGCTTTTGTTCAAATATTTTGTCATCATCAAAAAGGAGGAGATTGTTGCTCCTTGGATTGATTTTGATGATTACAAAGTATTTGAAGGGGTACTAATGATTTTCGCTTGAAAAAGACTTATTGCTCTTCAGGGGCAAAATCATAATTTTTATCAAACCCTGATTTGAAAGCATCAAGTGATAGAACAAAAGATTTGTGATCCATTGGTGAAAATTTTATTATTTTTGGATTGTATTTTGAAAGATATTCATGTTTGAAAAATATGAGTTGACCCATGAGTCGACTCATGACATATGAGATGTTTGGCACGTAGAATTTTTGACCGGCACAAACTTGGCACACCCGTGAGTCGACCCATGAGTCGACCCCCAAGGCATGAGTCGACCCATGAGTCGACCTCTGCGGGTTTTGGGCCAATTTTACAGAACCTTGCTTCCCTTTTGGTTTTCTGATATTTTTCCACAGAGGTCGACCCATGAGTCGACCCCCAGGCATGAGTGGACCCATGAGTCGACCCCTGTGACGGGATTGTTCCGCAACGGCTAGTTTTTAACCCATTTTAAGTACTTTTAATGCTCATTTAATGTGGTCTAACAGCTCTATTTCAGTCCAAAATATTTTTCACTATTTTTGAAGCTATAAAAGAGACAAATAAGTGGGAATCATTAAGAAGAGAGATTTTGAAAAGAGGATTTCAAGCTAACTTTTCAGCCCTAAGCAAAAGCTCACTCAAAGTATTCAAGAAGCCTTTAATCCAAGCTCACCAACTCCTCAAGTGTACATTCAAGTCTCCAACCATCTTGAGAAAATCAAAAAGGTCTTCTTCTCTTTGAGTAAAGTGTATTTAAAGTCACATTCGCTCATTAAAGGAGCTTTCTTTGTATTTTCTGTGCTACTCATTGTTATACTCTGGTTAAGTTATTATTTTTTGTTTTGGAAGGGTTCCAAAACAAGGGAAGGTTGATCCGAACCTTGAATCGGAGTGTATTGGGTTGGCTTGTACCCGAAAATAAGTGAACTAGCTTGGGATAGCTAGAGTCGGAGTTTCCGATGTTTGTATTCAGGTTGAATACAAGTTAGTGGATTGGAATTTCAAGTAGGAGCTTGGGAGTGGATGTAGGTGCAAGGTTGGCACCGAACCACTATAAATCCTTTTGTTTGTGTTGTGCCTGATTGCTCTGCTTTAACTCTTCATTACTCTCTTGCATTCTTGCATTTAGCCATTAGCCTTGAATCAACTTTACTTCTCTATTTATTGAGCTATTGTCAAATATTTTTCATAAGACATAAGTTAAGCTTAAAATTTTTAGAAATCCAATTCACCCCCCCTCTTGGGTTGCATAGCTGGGCAACAAAATTGGATCTATTTTGATGGATATTTAGATCTGAATCCTATCATAATTAGCACTGTGTAAAATAGATTTTACCAAAAATTATTCTTTATGCATTCATATTTGCATCTAATTATTTTTCTATTTGATATCAAATCTAAAATTGATATTTTATAATCAGTATAAGATAAGTTATAAATTTTATGTGATGTATATAATACATCAAATCTAATTGGATTAGATGAAGAACATAATTGATAAGATCAAGGATATGTTCAAGATATAAAATAGTTTTATCAATAATTGCATGTTGATGTAATTATATATGAAATTAGATTTCAGATCTTAGTAGTTTAGTACTCAAATTGATGAGATCACTAGACCATCCGATCATAAGAGATTGAAGAGATTAATCTCTCTTTTTTCTATTCGATGGGTTCTCTTATGATGTGTAGAGGTGTCATTGTGATTCAGTTTCATGAAGAAAAAAGTGAACAGACTTTTATGTATTATTTTGATCATAAATATGTTTAGATTAGATCTAAAGTGATTTATGATTCATTATAATAGGATAAAATTTGGATATAAAATTATTTTAGATCTGAATTACATGTTATATATGATGTAATTGGTATTGATCTAAAATTGTCATGATACATGAGATGTTTGAATGAAGTTTAGATCAAACCTATGTATGTTTAATTGTTAAACATATTATAAAAATTTATTTTCATATGTTGAAACATATGGTATGCTTCATTTGAAATCCTTGTAGAATAGTTCTACAAACTGAAATACATGTTTCACACACTTATTTTGAATTAAGTTTGAATGATCTAGAATTAAGAATTGAAAATCATTAAGACACCACATAATATGATGAGCAAAGGGTTAGTATGAATCAGGTCCTTTTAATGGGGGTTAGGAACACATATGGACCAAGTAGAGAAATTAATTAAATATAATCAAGTGTTGAATTAGATTAGATCAGTATTTCTCTAAATCAATCTCAATAGTTGAAGTTTGATCAAGTCCATGTGCTTGACCCTAATAAATGGACCATGATCATGGCTCTGTGGTTGAGCTTGAATCTTCTGGTGTGCCAAATCGAAACTAATTAATCAGTTGGTGTCTAAGATAAGTTTGGTAGATTCGATCAAGAGGTTTTTAATTGGGAGCTATTCACCTAGATGCATCTATGGTAAGTTAAGGCAGATCCCTCCCGCTGATCTCACTTACCTGGCCAACATGATAGATTATATTTTGATTAGGTCATTAGTCGATTCGTGCAGACCCATGTCATTAAGGTGAATCAATGTGACTATTTAGGTATCTTTAGACCAGCTTATGTTTAATCCTTTACATGACTTGATGAAGTCAGTGGAAGGATTTACAGCTTGCAGGTCGACTTCTTCTCTTATTCTCAGGTCAATAAAATCAAATTTTTTAAATTATTAGGTCCATAAAGTGATAAAGTTATGAGATAACTTGGTCATTGCCTCCCATTAAGGTGTGTGATAATGAGTCCAATATTTCAAATAGACATTGGAGGCACCACACGTCTGGTGTCTATTACATATTGAAATTGTCATTCATCATATGACCATCATGATATACCTTCAGATCAATGCTTAAGTTGGTCGAGCCACACTCGGGCCTGGACATCTGTTTGTTGGATGTACTTGATGTGTCATGTTAATGGTTGGATCTAACCAGGATTTTCAGTGGAGGCATCACACGCCTGCTGAAGGGATGTCTGGGGCAAAATCTAATGCTAGAAGTTGTTTGGAGAAACAATTGGTTATGGACCTACCCATGGATGCACTAGGGTTAGCCGAGCCACACTCAGGCCCGAATGCAATCCGTGTGAATTCTAGTACCCACTAAGGAATTAATGTAATTCCTCAAGTTGGAGGTGGAGACTATCAATTCGCAAAAAATAGTAGGAGGACCTTAAGACTAAAGTTCATGTCTTCAAGATTAAAAAATAAAAAAAAATTCATATACTAATAGGCTAATATTTTCTCCTTTCAGTTATGGCCAACACACTATCCCTCCATTCACTGTTGGACAGCGACAAGCTCATCGGACCCAATTTCGATAACTGATACCTAAAATTGAAGATTATGTTGGAGCATGAGAGAATTTTGTATGTTCTTACGGATCAAGCACCTGAAGAACCTGCAGCCAATGCTCCTCGTGCTGCGAGGGATACTTACATGAAGTGGCTCAATGATCGCACGACTCTGCATTGTGTGATGAGGGTAGCTATGAACGATGAACTTAGTCATAAGTTCGAGGATGCACAGCCTGAGGAGATGATTCAAATGTTGAATGAGTCTTTCGACACTCCTGAGGATGTGAAGAGACATAAAACCTTCTGTGCAGTGTTCAATGCCCGTATGTGAGAGAGAACTTCAGTCATCGATCATATATTATACATGATTGAGCAGATTGAACTTCTTAGTAAATTTGGCTTTCCGTTGCATGAATAGTTAGGCAAGGATGCTATCCTCAATTCGCTATCAAATTCTACCTACCCTTTCTCAGTCATTATAGAATAATGAAGCCTGCAGTAAACTACCATGGTTTGCTAGAGTTACTGTAGACTTTTAAGAAGGATCACCAGCTTCAAAAGGAGCCAGTGAATTTAGTGAGAGGTTCATCTGCAGGGAGTCGATCCTCTAGGAGAGGAAAGAAGAAAAAGGTGCAAAAATCTCATGCCATCGATCCCAAGCAGAACAAATCATTAAAAGTTGACAAGAGCCAGGCAAAGTACTTCTTCTGTAAGAAGCTGGGTCATTGAAAAAAGAATTGTCCTACTTATATAGCCACTCTTGACCCAAACAGGCCTAAGAACAATAGAAAGAGGCAAGTGGTTGCTTCACAAGGTATTTATATGATAACAACTATAATTTTTCTGTTTGTGATACTACTACCTGGGTATTGGATACTGAAAGTTCTATTAATATATGCAATTCGTTGCACGGAGTATAGGTAAGTAGAAAATTTTAAAAGGGCGAGCGGTTCCTTAACATTGGAGATGGAAGCCTTATTCCAATTCTGGCCTTGGAAACTTTGCAGCTTGTCTTCGAGTCCAGTAGTGTCATGTTAGATGATTATCGTTATTGTCCCTCCTTTATGATGAATGTTATCTCTGTAAGCCTTTTGGCCAAACTTGGTTATAAATTTATAATAAAGGATAATTTTTGTGATATCACTATGAATGATACTACAATTATGCATTGACAATTAAAATATGGCATATACATAATATCACGATCTGTTAGTGTAATGTACATACTAGTAAACACTCCAAAATAGAAATATCAGTGAATCCTGTCTTTGGCATTGTAGGCTTGGTCATATGAACAAGAATAAGATTGACAGGTTGATCAAGGAATGTATCCTTGAGATAGATGATTGTGAATCATTGCCTACCTGTGAATCTTGTCTACTTGGTAAGATGACAAAGTCACCTTTTAAAGGAAAAGATGAAAAAGCCAGGGGTGTCCTAGGTCTAATACATACTGATGTATGTGGACTTATGAACATAAGTGCCAGAGGAGGATACTACTAATTATTACATTTATAGATGATCTATCGAGGTATGGGTATGTCTATCTTATAAAGCATAAGTTAGAATCATTTGAAATGTTCAAACGATTTTGTGTTGAAGTAGAGAAACAAACTAAAAGAGTATTAAGATCCTTTGATCAGATCGAAGAGGTAATATCTCATCAGTGAGTTTCTGACATATCTGGAAGAGAATGGAATTCTCTCACAATGGACCCCTCCTGAAACACCATAACATAATGATGTGTCCGAGAGAAGGAATCGAACCTTATTAGACATGGTCCGATCCATGATGGACTTTTTTCAGTCTGCCAATATTTTTTGGAGATATGCTCTAGAGACTGCCTGCTATATTTTGAATAAGGTGCTCAGCAAGTCTGTCGATAAAACTCCATATGAGATATGGACTAGGCGTAAGCCGGTGCTCTCACATCTTAGGATTTGGGGGTGTCCAACTTATGTCAAGCATTTAAGAACAGATAAGCTTGGACCGAAGTCTGATAGATGCTTGTTCGTAGGATATCCAAAAGAAATTAAAGAGTACTACTTCTACCTCACTGCAGAACAAAAGTGTTTGTCAGCAGCCAGATAGTCTTTTTAGAAAAAAAGTTCCTTGGTGAAGGAGCTAATGCCTGTAAAATTGAACTTGATAAAGTTCATGAGGTGGAAGGACCGACACATATAGAATTGGGTTCAATTGGTGAATCAAATCCAGAGCCAGTAGAGGCACCATTAAGGAGACCCGATAAAGTACCGCATCAATCGGACAGATACTATGATTTTTTAGTCCGGGATGGTGATCCTATTGAACTTGATGAGAATGATGAGGATCTGATCACCTATATAGAGGCAATGTAAAGGCTTGACTCCCAAAAATGGCTTGAGGCCATGAAGTCTGAGATGGAGTCCATGGAGATCAATAGTGTCTGGACATTAGTTGATCTGCCCAAAGGGATAAAACCCATAGGGTGTAAATAGATTTTTAAGAGAAAAAGATGAGCAGACCGGAAGGTAGAGACCTATAAAGCCATCTAGTTGCTAAGGGTTACCGACAGCGTTATGGCATTGATATGACGAGACGTTCTCTCTTGCGGTAATGCTCAAGTCCATCCGAATTATACTTGCTATTGCTTTATACTTAGATTATGAGATCTGACAGATGGATGTCAAAATCACTTTTCTTAATAGAGAGCTGGAAGAAGAGGTGTATATGATACAACTTAAAAAATTCACATCCACAAATGAGTCGAAAGTATGCAAGCTGAAAAGGTCAATTTATGGACTTAAGCAGACATCGAGGAGTTGGAACATATATTTTGATAAAGTAATCAAAACGTATGGCTTCATTAGAAATGGAGAAGAGCCTTGCATCTACAAAAGGGCTTCCGATTATGTGGTCATTTTTCTTGTGCTGTATGTGGATGACATACTATTACTAAAAAATGACATCCCAGCTTTGCAAAGTGTGAAGCTATGGTTATCATCATAGTTCTCCATGAAGGACTTGGGAGAAGCATCCTACATCCTAGGGATGAAGATCTATAGGGATAGATCTAGAAGGTTGCTTGGATTGTCCCAATCTATGTACATTGACATCTTGTTGAAGTAGTTCAATATAGAAATTCCAAGAAAGGGTATCTTCCGATAGGCCATGGAATTACTCTTTCCAAGAAAAATTATTCGACAACTCCTGAGGAGAGAGAGCGCATGAGTAGAATACCTTATGCTTCGACAATGGGATCTATCATGTATGCTATGACATGTACGAGATCGGATGTGGCCTATTCACTAGAGGTAGTGAGTAGGTACCAGTTAGATCCTGATGAGAAGCATTGGAAGATTGCAAAAGCAATTCTTAAGTATTTGAGAAATACTAAAGACCAATGGCTTATCTATGGAGACTTTGATCTGAAACATATGGGATATACTGATTCTAATTTTTAATCAGATTGTGATGACAGTAGAAGCGTGTCAGGCTACGTATTTACCTTGAATAGAGGAGCTGTTTGTTGAAAAAATTTTAAGCAACATACTGTGGCCGATTCTGTATGCGAAGCAAAATAATTGCTGCATCGGATACTGCAAAGGAGGCGGTGTAGTTGCAAAAGTTTATTATCGAGCTGGGAGTTGTACTTTCCATTGATGGTCCTGTCCTGCTGTATTGTGATAGCTCCAGTGCCATAGCTCAAGCGAAAGAACCTAAGTCGCACCATCCACTAAACATGTTCTACGCCGCTATCACCTAGTGCGAGAGATCATGAATCGAGATGACATCAAGCTTCAGAAGATCGACGGAAAGAAGAACCTAGCTGACCCCTTCACTAAAGCTCTCGGGATCAAAGAGTTCGATGACTTCAAATGAAAGATAGGTATAAGATACTGTTCCGATTGGCTTTAGTCTAAGTGGGAGTTGTGTCCTAAAACCAATCATGTGATGATTGAGTTCATCCTTGTATATGAATTATTGGTTATTGAATAATAGTTATTCTGATATTTTTTATCACAAAGTAACATCTTCCTTGAACTCTTGTACTGTGATGAAGTCCCTAGAACTATGCTACTGTACGATAAAGAGAGGATTTATCGTATAGTTCTTAAACAAGTTCATGACCAAATGATATGTCATTATGAGATGATGATGTTTATCAAGTGAAGGTCGTTGTTTGCCATATGGGTTGGTTGTCCTCTTAACCAAGGAGTGTGGTGACACTTACGCATACAGGTGAAATATAAGGGTACATCGTCACTGAACAAGTGACTCACCTGCTGAGCATTCTACTGTCAAGAGCTACTCGTGAAACACATGGGTATAAATATCCTTCAGACCTGAGATCACCATAGTGACTTGCAAGCAACTCACTATGCTTTGATACCAAACTACCTGGATTTTTAATACAGTGATGGAGGCTACTGGGTACAGTCAAGTACTTGAGAAGTCTGTGTGTGGATCAAGATGGGATTAATCCCTCTGAATTATTGGAGTTGATGTATCACTGTATTTCAATTTAGTAAAGCTTTGGCCAGGGTAATCCTAAGATGGATTTGAAAGATTTAAATACAATGTGAATGAAGCAATCTCGGTTGACAGTTAACTTGAGACTATCCTAGAGCATCCAAGGTTAAAAGGATGAATTATGCGGTAACCATGAGTATGGGTTCTAAAAAATCTTTTTGCAATAATTCAACCTATTTAGACATCGAGAATCATTGCTAGATGGTATCTCGATTAGTGCAAGAATTGGTTCCTGTGCTACTAGCTTAGTATTTGAACCTATGGAGTCACGCACACAAGTCAGACAAAGTAGGAAAGAATTAACCTATATTTATATATCCAATCTGAAAGTATTTGACTTGATTGAATATATAAGCTAACTTGATTGAGAATTGAGTTATGGGTCAATGAGATTGAAGAGTTGACTATGTCTAGCTAGCACTACACATGAGGTTAAGGTTCAATCTCGGGGATGAATAATTTCTATCTATGATCCATGAAACATATGAAAGATTAAATTTAAGTACTAATTAATTTTAGATTAGATCTGAATTAATTAGACTTAAATAGGTCTAAAATCTAAGTTAGACTTGATACAAAAGTTTTAAAGAGTTTAGGATTGACAGTTTTTCGAAATTATTTCGAACCGGCTTCGAATCGAATTCGAATCGGATCTGTTTTAGATGAGATATGAGTATTTCTACTTGTACTGGGAATACCCACTCATGAAGTATGATCAAAAATTAGTTTGGTGCTTATTTGGGGTATCCCAAGTGGGTGTGGGAGTGGATGCAAAGTGGATGTCATAAGTGATGGCAATTATATCTCATATAGGAGTCCTTCTTTAATGAGTATTGGATCAATTCAAATCAGATTTGAATAATGAGTCCTCCTCTTATTGGGTCATGAGAATCATCTATAAATAAAGAGGGTCTCTACCTATGGATGAAAGAAGAGAATAGAATAGCAAACAAATTAAATTGAGAGAAGAGAAAAAGAGAGAGAGACAGGCGTGTGAAGAGAGAGATCCTTCATCTTCTACATCTCTTCCTTTGTCGCCGTCTCCTCTCCTTGGATGTGGATCCTTCTTGAGTATCCCACCTGCTAGTGTGAGATGTCACATCATCAGATCTCATCTCTCGATTGATTGAGTTGCGAAGCCAATTGGATTGGAGTTCATCCTGCTTTCCTGCGGCATCTGACGTGCATGCGAAGTAGAGGGTCTGCATATCCAGACCTCCACGAAGGTTTATATCAGATAATTTGAGATTTGATCTCTAGTTTTGCTATGATTTAGGTAAGGATTTGATCCTTAAACAAGTAGAACATTAAAAAAAATTCTTAGATGCAATCTGGGCATTCTGAAGGAAAACTGTTTCCTTCCCTTCACCTAAAGAAATATTGACACGCCTTTGGAAGGTATGTCGAATTGCTCAAAATTGATCTTACGATTTTCTCTTTTTTACTAGACTCTAATGCATGTTACACACTTTAATATAAGGTCTAAGAAAGGAAGAGGACTATGAAAAGGTGAAGTGACTCTTTTGAGTCGGCAATGGTGTAAAAGTTGCACTAGGCCGTGGGCACCTAATCTCGATGATTATCATTTGGATTTAGTTCAGTATCATTTGCATGGTGATGCATTTATAAAATTATTTGAGCAAATAGTGAATACCATTGGATTTAAGAGATCCAGAACCAAATAACCTAAATTATATAGATGGTTCCTATGGCTAGGTCATGTATGAGAAGAAATGATTTGTTGATTGAAAAAATGAGCTTTTGGGCTCATTGACTGTTAAGTCATGTCTAGTCTATAAATCATCTCTTTGAAGATTAATAACCAAGCTATCCTTTGCTGGTCAAAAGGATAGGACCACTGAGATACTTATCCTAGTACACATACGATGTGCATGGCCCATTTGATGAGCCAGATTAGGAGGTCATCGCTACTTCATCACCTTTACCGATGAACTATCATGGTATAGGTATGTATGTGAGATACAAATATGAAAGACTTTGAAAGGTTCAAAGAATTTAGATGTAAAGTAGAAAAGATAAATCAAAAAATTTTTAAAGGTACTTCGATCAAATCGAGGATGCAATACCTAATAAAAAATTTATCAATTATGTAAAGAGAATGACATAGTTTCATGATGGAATTCTTCTTGTATACCTCAGCTCAATGGTATATCTGTGAGGTACAATGGCACTATATGAGATATGGTTCGATCCATCATGAACATCACTAATTTAATTATTATTTCTTTAGAAATAAAGTTTAATTTCTAAAATTTAAATTAGGTTTCCTTTAAAGTTGGTTTTACCACACCATATGAGATATGATGTGGTGGACAAGTTAGAGGATAGGTCTGTAAAAGCTCATTTATGGGGTATTCCAAAAGGGTTTGGGATGTCACTTTCTCTTTTCAGTGGTTCACAATGTGATTGTGAGCATCATACTATTTTCTTTGGAAACAGTAGGAGGATGAACTTAAAGAAAAAATCTCTAAAGAACAACGAGTCACAGGATCTATACAATCTATTTAAGATGAGCCAGTATATGTAGTACCTCCTCCATCTCATAGATCTAGTAGGATCTCTCATCCTTTAGAAAGGTACTTGGTATTCTTACAAAAGATTCAGAGAAAATATTTCTCAAGGGAGATTGGGAACATAGGGATGATCCCAAAAATCCTACAATGATGTGATATGAAGAATCATATAGTTACATGAAAGTCAGTGGGAGGGTCCTATACTAACATCGATTATGATGTGGTTACATATAGAATTTGCTTTTCAAAGACCTAGGTCAAACATTCTAGAAATAAAGATCTATAGAGATAGATCCTAAAAGGATGTTTGATTTTCACAAATAAGTATATAGAAGAGGTGTTGAAAGGGTTCAACATTAAAACCTTCAAGAGGGATCTATTATCTTCTTAGGCATGGGTATATGCCAAGCTATGTACTCGACTTGATATATCTTGCTGTGAAAGTCACGAACAGATATTAGTCGAATCCAAGCTAGGACCATTGGATTGCTGTGAAAATATCCCTAAGTACTTGAGAAGCACTAAGGGATTATTCCTCATCTTTGAAGAAGGGTTAGAACTAAGAGTGGGAGGATATACTGATGTTGATGGTAGAATGTCTACATCAGCATGTATCCTTGAGTTATGTTGGTTCAATATGTTGGAAGGGTTCCAGACAATCGACCAATGGAAGCTGAATATGCTATAGATGTGCAGGATGCATTCTGATTCTTGTGATAATTGTGAAACTTCATGTCATACCATTAGATGCTATGACATTATACTGCAAAGATAATGGTCCATAACCCTTACTAAGGAGCCAAGGTCTCATCAGAAGTCCATGCATATAGAAAAGAGATATACGCGATTACCTCAATAGAAATACATAGAGGTACAACGAGTAAACTCCACATAAAATATAGTAGGCTTAAGTCACTTAGCCAGCTAAACACCAAAGCCTGTCTTCAGAAGATGGAGCTCAAGTATATACCAGATTGGCTTTAGTGCAAGTGAGAGTTTATTAGATGTGTACCCTAGAAGCCAATCTTGATTGACACATACCTTTCTCTAGGATAGATTTTGTACTTGATGGGTAGTCTTTATAACCAATTATGTCTTATGTGTCCATGATTTATCCTAAAAATTAATAAAAATAATTTTGTATATCTTCAAGGTATTAAAAATTTGAGACATACATCATTGGTGGTTAATTTCTAAATGCTCCCGATCGAAGGATCATCATGGAGAACAATGATCAATCCAATCAAGATCGATGCACGGATCACCTCCTTTTAGGACAAATGAGTCTCGAGTCTGTGATGTAGAGATACTGGGATGAAAGTGTAGGTGGTTGTTAGAGAATAACTTACACTGAGCGTGATCAATACAAGAAACCACTTGAATGTCTACTCACTCGTCAGTAATTTTCTCGATGCTGCAGTGGTGTGACTAGTCCTTTGACCTATGATGTGTTGGCTATTCGCAGTGAGGCTACTTAGTTTAACTGCACATTCTCTTGATCCCTAGACATTCAGGTCCTTGCTATGCATGTTGGCTATTGTAGGTTCAGATTTACTATTTGGAGTAGGATGCACCTAGATGGAATCTATCGATCTTAATAGAAAAGAAAAAATTCTATGCGATTCGTAAGATTGAGTTCAGAAAATCTCTGGCTAGAGTAAGTATGAATACCATAAAAGAGTTTTCATGAGATTCACAGATGAACTTGAGTCGAGCCAATCTAGCATATGACTGACGATGGAATTTGACGAGTTCTCCATGACCTCTATCAAGTCAAGACTCATGATAGAGGAATTGTATCACACGATAACTGCACCTAAGGGTTCATCTTTTTTATTCTACTGGATTGCCACTACATATTGCTAGACATCACTGGTGGATTGTGAAAACTCATTAAAATCATTTTCGGATCAATGATCTTTGTTGAGGTGAGTTAGAATCATTTCAGTCCATCGAAAAGAATATTGATGATATTGTGATGGAGATCACGGTATGTCTCACTACCAAATAGAAAAGAACCTGAGGGGTCACACACAAAAGGAATATGACCTGATCAATAGCTTGGATCATATTCGAATTATCAATCAGATTGATAGCTTGAATTTTAGAAACTGCTAATTTATAATCGTTACAGTTTTGGCAGCTGCTAATTGTTAGTGCAGGGACTTAATTGTAAATATTATAATTTTTTTGAGCTGATTAAATTATAAATTAAGTTTTAATTAATTTAAATTTACTTAAATTTAATTATATATTTAATTTAATATTAATTAGATTTAATTATCCAAATTAGATTGGAATTTCAAGCTTGATTGGATCAGTCTTGACAGTCTTTTCAAATTCGGCTCGTTTCGGACTTGATTTGAATCCGATTGAGACCAAATTTGAATCAGAAGAATTATGACTCAGAGAGTTCAGGTTTCCTAAGACTCTCTCTCTAAAAATCATGTCAAGAAGGGAAGAGGACTTTCTAATCAGATTGGATTGAGGTGTGGAATATTTTTTTGTGCAATAAAAAACTTTAGAAAAGTGGGCCGTGTGCTAAGAAATGGCATGAGAGATCTCACACAATTTCTTTTGGTTGCACAACTTATTTCATTCCTTTATTACATACCACACATTACCTATTTTGATAAGATTTGATCTTATCTCCTTTCGGGTGTGAGGGATAAGGGGTTGTGCAACAAAAATAAAAGAGAAAAGAGAGGTGACGTGCATGATGGTTGAGAGGCTTTCTTTCTTACCGCAACAACATCCTTCCTATGCCTCCTCTTGTTTCTCCCCTTCATCCAATGTCTAGATCTAATGGTGATTAGATCTAAGAAGAGAAAAGAGAGAGAAGAAGAGAAGAAGAAGGGTTTTTCTTCTCTTCATGGTGATATGCTTAGATCCCATCGGATCTGTGTGAAAGAGTTCATGTAGTGATCTCCTTCTTTGAGATCTAGAAGAAGAGATCTAGATTCAAAGATAAGAAGCGAGATCTACAAGGTGCTAGCACATCGGTGATCTCGATGCTCTGATCAGATATTTTCGTGTGGATGCCAGCAGAAGCCGGATATATACGCGGCTACGATCAGAATCCGAGATATCCATAGGACCCAAGATTTCAGATCGTGGTTGAATATTTGTATCAAGATCCTGACTATGATTTTCAGATTAGATTTGATATGTGGTTTAATTAAAAATATTTTAATTTATTTATTTTTACTACTTCATATTTAGAAAAAGTTTTAAACTACACGTATGAAATTGTAGCAATTTTCTAACAGAAAAATTTCTGGACACAGTCAAGTACTTGAGAAGTCGGTGTGTGGGTCAAGATAGAATTGACCCCTCTAAATAAGTAGGAGTTAATGTATCAGTATGTTTCAATTTAGTAAAACCTCAGTCGATATAATCCATGTGATAGATTTTAAAAATTAAAATATAATGTGAATGACCATATCAGGGTTGACAATTAAATCTTATGTCATCTTGAGCATTTGGATCAAAGGGATAAATTATACAGTAACCATATGCCAATAGGTTCTTGAATGATACTTCGCAATCTTTCGACCTATCCGAACGTGGGGTATCATTGCTAGATGGTCATTTTGATTGGTATAGGAAGATTATTTCTATACTACCAACTTAGGTTTGAACCTATGGGATCACACTCAAAAAAAATTTCTGACTGATCATATGCCTAACCGACGATTAAGAATCGTTCAAGGGTGAAACAGTCAATTTGATTGATGATTAACCCTGTGCAAAAGTTGTAATAAATAAATTCACTAATTATTGATGAATTATAAGAGAATTAATTAGTAATTAGATTATTAATTAGTTTAATTTGATTGATTATTAAAGTTTGGATCAAAACTGATTAAATTGGATTCAATTTGGTTTGACCCGATTAGGTTATGAGATGACCTAATCACTAAGGGTGTTCGATTTTTGATTTTATCAAAACTTGAGCTCAATTAATTTTTGATTTAATTAAAATTTAATTGAGATTATTAATTATTTAATTAAATTAGTTTTAGTGGTCTAATTAGATCTAACCTAATTTAGTTGGGTTAAGAATCTAATTAGATGAGAAAATAATTTGAATTCAAATCCCTTGCACCTCCTTTCTCTATGCCCTCTTATTCTTCATGCAAAAAAAAATTTTATGCAAATTTTTTAAATACTCAAAAGCTTTTTCATGTCTACATCTGATTTTTTTTTTAAATTAGAAATTGGTTGGTTTAAATTTGAGTTCAAAAAGATTTGAATTTTAATGAAAACCTGGAGTCCAAATTGAGTTGGACTCCTCTATTCATGCCATCACTTTTCTCCATGCATAAAGTATTTTTGCATGAGATTTTTTATACTATTTTAGTGTTGGTCAACCCCTCTCTAAGTTTATAAAATGATGATAAAATTTGATTCAAAATTTAATTCAAATTTGATTTGAATTGGTGATAAGGATCAACCAACGTTTGAAATTGAACTGAACCTACCTCTTCCTTATCCTTATCTTCCATGGGATGCCACCTTTAAGAAGGGATTAGTTTTATGTGAGATTAGAAGTAATTTTTGGCATGAGAAATATGAGAGTTGGGGCATAAAAAGTTGAGAGTGGGTTGTGAAGGAAGCAGATCTAGGATTTTAGGGTTAGATCTTGAAACTTTTTCAAGATCAGGTAGCGGAAGACTAAAATAAATCAAAATTTATATTATAAAATTAGAGAATCTCTAGATCTAAGATCCTATTACATGATTATTATATAGCATTAAATCAAAAATTAAAATATAAAGAGCAAGAACTATATGTTGATCATATCAACATGTTTCTATACTACATCTAATATATGTAAAATATAATAGATCAGATCTATTACCTTGCAAGTTAGATGCTCTAACTTTGCTGATCCGAGATTGAAGATAATATTACAAGCCACACACACATCCAATCTCTAGGAGTCATCCACACGAGCCCACGAATCACGATCAGAAGTCTTGATCCAGAAAATCAGCACAGTATACTAGTATTGTGCTGATCCTTCTTCGATGGTCGATCAGATGCCTCCTTCTTCTTGATTTGGACTCTTCCAAAGATGAAAAGTAGGAGAAGGAGTTTTAGATGTGAAAGACTCTTAGAAAACTCATAGATGGAGGAAGAGAAGAGGTGAACTCAGCAACCCTAGAAGAAGACCCTCTTCTTCTTCTCTTTGCTTTGACCCAGATACTTAGTTTTGTGTCTATTATATCTCCATGCCCCAATACTCTTTCTCTCTAATTTTTACATGCCCCAAAGGTCTCTCAATTCTATATAATCCATAAAAATTCTTGAATAAATTCATCTTAAATCAAGAGATATAAAGAATCCTTATCTAGGTCAAATACCTAGTCAAGAAAAATTCAAACAGGACAAGACAAGGGGTGCCCAACTCTTGGGCTCTCTCTCCTTCTTTTTCTACCATGGACCACTAGAAAAGGATGCACAATATATGCCATAAAACCCACAAAAATATTAAAAAAAATTGAGTAAAATTAGTGCCATAAGGAAAGAGTTTTGGTTTTCTAAAATTCTATCTCATAGAATTTGAAATCCAAACTAATTCCTACTTTGACTTGGTCCACAACCATATTCCATGTAAGAGAGAAAGAGTGAAAAGCTTTGGGCATGTGTGAAGGCTTGGAAGAGAAGGTTTTGTCACACAAAATAAGAGAGAGTGGGCATGGGGGGCTAAGGTGGTGCAAGGAGGAATCCTAGTCTTACTAGGGTTCAATCTATGACTTGTTCAAATTTGGTTTCTCAAACCAAATCAAACCAAAACTAAATCAACCCAATTAAAATAGGTATTAACCTAATTAAGAACCTAATTTAATCAGATTAAATTATCTTCAATTCTGATTTAATTTTTTAATCAAATTAGAAATTAGGTTGATCCAAGTCCTAATTGAACTAGGACTAGTTTTTTCTTGCACTTGGCTTATCCAATAAACCAATTGAACTTGATCCAATCAAGTCTAAATCAAATCTAATTAAATCATATTCAATTAGACTTAATCTCATCCCATTGGCTTAATCAAATTAAGCCAATTAGCAATCAAATTGTTAATCGATTCTCCTACAACACTTGCACTAGGTTAAATGTCAATCGTATTGATCGTTTAACCCTAGAATGATTCTTAATCATTGATCAACCATCCGATCGGATCATGAATTCTAATGTATGTGACCTCATAGGTCCAAACATAAGCTGGTAGTATAGAAATAAATTTTTGTACCAATCGAAGTGACCATCTAGCAATGGTACCCGACGGTCGGATAGGTCGAATGTGTAGAACAATATTTTTATAACCCATGTAGATATAGTTTCCATATAATTCATCCCCTTGATCAAAATACTTATAGGACACCTCAGAGTTCAACTATCAACTCTGATCAGGTTGTCCACATTATATTTCAAAATATCAAATCCATCTGATGGATTACTCTGGCCTAGGTTTTGCTAAATTGAAATACAGCGACTCATTCTTCTCCAACTCTTGGAGTGGTCAATCCTATCTTGATCACACTCTGACTTCATAAGTACATGACTGTTCACAGAAGCCTTCTGTCACTGAATTAAAAATTCAGTTAGTTCAGTACCAAAGCACAGTGAGTTGCTTGCAAGTCACTGAGACGGTCTCAGGTCTAAGGGACACTTATACCTATATTCCATCAGAGACATTCTCGACAACAGAATGCTCTGGAGTTGGTCACGTTCAATGATGATATACCCTTTCATCTCACCTGTATGCCATACCAGTATCTCCACACTCCTTGGTTAAGAGGACAACCAACCCATATGGCCTATAGCGACCTATGCTCGATAGAAGCTGTCATCCTTATTAACAGCCGATCATTTGATCGTGAATAGTTTTAAGAACTAATCGATAAATCTTCTCTTTATTGAACCTAAATAGTCTTAAAGATTTTATCACAACAACGGAGTTCATTAGAAGATGAAAACTTATGATGAAAATGTCAAAAATATATTTTATTTATTCATAAATCAATTACAATATAAGGCTGCTCAACCATCAACAGGCTGATGATTGGCTTTTGGGATATATTTTTCAACAACTCCCACTTATCTTAAAGCCACTCAGCACAGTATCTAATACCCATCTTCGACTTGTGGTTGTTGAACTCCTTTATTGCCAGGGCTTTAGTGAAGGGGTCGGTCAGGTTCTTCCTTCTATCGATCTTCTGAAGGTCGACGTCACCTCGATCCATGATCTCTCAGACCAGGTGGAAGCGGCACAAAATGTGCTTCGTCCACTGCTGTGCTTTGGGTTCCTTTACCTGAGCAATGGCACAAGTGCTGTCATAGTAGAGCAGGACCAGACCACCGAGGGAGGGTGTTACTCTGAGCTCGGTGATGAATTTTCTCAGCCACACAGCTTTCTTCGTGGCATCCGATGCTGTGATGTACTCTACCTCACAAATAGAGTCTGCCACAGTATGCTGCTTGAAACTCTTCCAGCAGATAGCTCCACCATTCAGAGAAGATATAACCCGACATACTTTTGCTATCATCATGGTCAGATTGAAAACTGGAGTCTATGAATCTCACAAGTTTCAGATCTGACTCACCATAAACAACTATTGGTCCTTAGTATTTCTCAAATACTTAAGGATGGCTTTAACCACTTTTCAATGATTTTCTCCAGGATCAGATTGGTATCTACTTACTACTCTTAGTGAGTATGCCACATCTGGCCTTGTATATGTCATGGCATATATGATAGATCCCACGATGGAAGCATATGGGACTTTACTCATACGCTCTCTCTCTTCAAGAGTTGTCGGATAATTCTTCTTAGAGAGAGAAATTTCATGGCCTATCGATAGATAGCCCTTCTTGAAATTCTCCATATTGAACCTCTTCAGCACAATATCCATGTACATGGACTGGGATAACCCAAGCATCCTTTTAGATCTATTCTTATAGATCTTCATCCCTAGGATGTAGGATGCTTCACCTAAGTCCTTCATGGAGAACTGCGATGACAACCAAACTTTTATTCCCTGTAGTGCGGGGATATCATTCCTGATTAAGAGAATGTCATCCACGTATAAGACAAGGAATATCATAACTGGACCATTTGCTCATTTATAAATGCAGGGCTCTTCTCTATTCTTAACAAAGCTATATGTTTTGATCATCTTATCAAAATGCATGTTCCAACTCTGAGAAGCTTGCTTCAATCTACAAATGGATCTCTAAAGCTTACACACTTTGGACTCATCTGTAGATGTAAACCCCTCAGGTTGTATCATATACAGCTCTTCGGTCAGCTCTCCATTCAGAAAAGCTATCTTTACATCCATCTACCAGATCTCATAATCCAGATGAGCAGCTATTGCAAGCATTATCCAAATAGATTTGAGCATTGCCACAAGAGAGAACGTCTCGTTATAGTCAATACCATAATGTTGACGATACCCCTTAGCAACTAGATGGGCTTTATAGGTCTCCACCTTTCCGACTGCGCCCCTCTTCCTTTTGAAGACCCATTTACACCCAATGGGTTTAACCCCTTCAGGTGGGTCAACCAATATCCATACATCATTGACCTTCATGGACTCTATTTTGGATTTTATGGCTTCAAGCCATTTTTCAGAATCAGGTCTCTGCATTGAATCTAGATAGATGATCGGATCCTCATCATTCTCATCGAGTTTGATAGGATTGTAGGAACCAGATCTAGGGTTTCAGGGTTAGATATTGAAACTTTTTCAAGATCATACAGCGGAAGACTAAAATAAATCAAAATTATTTTTTAAAATCAGAGAATCTCTAGATCTAAGATCCTATTACATGATTATTACATAGCATTAAATCAAAAATTAAAATATATAAATATAGCATGAACTACATGTTGATCATATCAACATGTTTCTATACTACATCTAATGTATGTATTAAACAATAGATCAGATCTATTACCTTGCAAGTTAGATGTTCTAACCTCGCTGATCCGGACATGAGGATGATGTTACAAGCCGCACATGCATCCGGCCTCTAGGAGTCATCCACACGAGCCCACGAATCTCGATCAGAAGTTCTGCTTCAGGAAATCAGCACAGTATGCTAGTACTGCGCTAATCCTTCTTTGATGGTTGATCAGGTGCCTCCTTCTTCTTGATTTGGACTCTTTCAAAGATAGAAAGTAGAAGGAGGATTTTCAAATTTGAGAAGTTCTCAGGAAACTCAAGATGGAGGGAGGAAAGATATAAAAACAAACAACCCTAGAAGAAGACCCTCTTCTTCTTCTCGTTTCTCTCTCTAGACACCCTAACTTGTGTCTTTTATATCTCCATGACCCAAAGGTCTTTCTCTTCAATTTTTGGATGGCCCAAAGGACTCTCAAATCTCTATATTCTTCAAAAATTTCATGAAGAAACTCATTTTATATAGAGAGATATAATAGAGTCCTTATCTAGGTCAAATACCTAGTCAAGGCTTATCCAAACATGGCAAGTTAAGGGGCGCCCAACTCTTGAGCACCTCCTCCTTATTTTTATGTATGGATCACTAGCAAAGGGTGCATAATGTGTACTCTAAAAGCCATAAAAATTTCAAAAAAATTTGGATAGATTCGCTGCAAAATTGAAAGAGTTTTGGATTTCTAAAACTCTATCTCATAGAATTCAAAATCCAAACTTATTCCTTTTTGATTCGATCCAAACCACCTTCCATGTAAGAAAGAAGAGAGGAGACCTTTTGTGAACGTGGGAGAGACCTGGGAGAGGGCTTTTGTCACACAAAATAAGAGGAGATTGGCATTGAATGAGAGAGAGGGCGTAGGGAAGGCTTATGTGGTGCAAGGTGGAATCCTAGTCTTACTAGGATTCTATCTTATGACTTGTTTTAATTTGGTTTCTCAAATCAAATAAAATCAAAATTAGATCAATCCAATTAAAATAGGTCTTAACCTAATTAAAAACCTAATTTAATCAGATTAAATTAGATTTAAATCTGATTTAATTTTCTAATCAAATTAGAAATTAGATTGACCCAAGTCCTAGTGGAACTAGGACTAGTTTTTCCTTACACTTGGCTTATCCAATAAACCAATTGGACTTGATCCAATCAAGTCCAAACCAAATTTAATTAAATTATATTTAACTAGACTTAATCTCAGCCCATTGGCTTAATCAAATTAAGCCAATTAGCAATCGAATTGCTAATCGATCCTCCTGCAACACTTGCACTGGGTTAAATGTCAATCGTATTAATCATTTAACCCTAGAATGATTCTTAATCGTTGATCAACCATCCGATCGGATCATGAACTCTAATATGTGTGACCTCATAGGTCCAAACCTAGGCTGGTAGCATAGGAATAAATTTTTGTACCAATCGAAGTGACCATCTAGCAATGGTATCCGACGACCGGATAGGTCGAATGTGTAGAACAACATCCTTAGAACCCATGCGGATATAGTTTTCATATAATTCATCCCCTTGACCAAAATGATCATAGGACATCCTAGAGTTCAATTGTCAACTCTGATCAGGTTGTCCATATTGTATTTCAAAATATCAAATCCATCTGATGGATTATCCTGGCCAAGGTTTTGCTAAATTGAAATACAGCGACTCATTCTTCTCCAACTCTTAGAGTGGTCAATCCCATCTCGATCACACTCTAACTTCGCAAGTACTTGACTGTGCCCAGAAGCCTTCCATCCCTGAATTAGAAATTCAGTTAGTCCAGTACCAAAGCACAGTGAGTTGCTTGCAAGTCACTGAGGCGATCTCAGGTCTAAGGGACACTTATACCTATATCCCATCAGAGACATTCTCGATAGCAGAATACTCTGGAGTTGGTCACGTTCAATGATGATGTACTAGTACATCTCATCTGTATGCCATACCAGTGTCTCCACACTCTTTGGTTAAGAGGACAACCAACCCATATGGCCTACAGCGATCTATGCTCGATAGAAGCTGTCATCCTTATTAACAGCCTATCATTTTGTCGTGAACTATTTTAAGGACTAATCGATAAATCCTCTCTTTATCGAATCAAAATAATCCTAAGGACTTCATCATAACAATGGAGTTCATTAGAAGATGAAAGCTTATGATGAAAATATCAAATATATTTTATTTATTAACAAATCAATTACAATACTTGGTTGCTCAACCGTCAACAGCTTGACGATTGGCTTTTTGGAACACATTTCCCAACAACTCCCACTTGTCCTAAAGCCACTCAGCACAGTATCTAATACCCATCTTCAACTTGTGGTTGTCGAACTCCTTTATCGCCAGGGCTTTAGTGAAGGGGTCGGTCAGGTTCTCCTTTCCGTCGATCTTTCGAAGGTCGACGTCACCTCGATCCACGATCTCTCAGACCAGGTGGAAGCGATGCAAGATGTGCTTCATCCGCTGATGTGCTTTGGGTTCTTTCACCTGAGCTATGGCACCAGTGCTATCGCAGTAGAGCAGGATCGGACCATCGAGGGAGGGTGCTACTCCGAGCTCGTTGATGAACTTCCTCAGCCACACAGCTTTCTTCACGGCATCCGATGCTGCGATGTACTCTCTTCACAAACAGAGTCCACCACAGTATGTTGCTTGGAACTCTTCCAGTAGATGGCTCCACCATTCAGAGTAAAGATATAACCCGACACGCTCCTGCTGTCATCATGGTCAGATTGGAAGCTAGAGTCTGTGAACCCCACAAGTTTCAGATCTGACTCGCCATAAACCAACCATTGGTCCTTAGTATTTCTCAAATACTTAAGGATGGCTTTAACCACTTTCCAGTGATTTTCTCCAGGATCAGATTGGTATCTACTCACTGCTCCTAGTGAGTATGCCACATCTGGTCTTGTACATATCATGGCATACATGATAGATCCCACGGCTGAAGCATATGGGACTCTACTCATACGCTCTCTCTCTTCAGAAGTTGTCGGACAATCCTTCTTAGAGAGAGAAATTCTTTGGCCTATCAGTAGATAGCCCTTCTTGGAATTCTCCATGCTGAACCTCTTCAGCACAGTGTCTATGTACATGGACTGAGATAACCCAAGCATCCTTTTAGATCTATCCCTATAGATCTTCATCCCTAGGATGTAGGATGCTTCACCCAAGTCCTTTATGGAGAACTGTGATGACAACCAAACTTTTATTTCTTGTAGTGCGGGGATGTCATTTTCGATTAAGAGAATGTCATCCACGTACAAGACAAGGAATACCACAACTGGACCATTTGCCCATTTATAGATGCAGGGCTCTTCTCCATTCTTAATATAGCCATATGTTTTGATCACCTTATCAAAATGCATGTTCCAACTCCGAGAAGCTTGCTTCAATCTATAAATGGATCTCTGAAGCTTGCATACCTTGGACTCATCTGTAGATGTAAACCCCTCAGGTTGTATCATATACACCTCTTCGGTCAGCTCTCCATTCAGGAAAGCTGTCTTTACATCCATCTGTCAGATCTCATAATCCAGATGGGCAGCTATTGCTAGCATTATCCGAATGGATTTGAGCATTGCCACAGGAGAAAATGTCTCATCATAGATAATAACATAACGTTGATGATACCCCTTGGCGACCAGACAGACTTTATAGGTCTCCACCTTTCCGTCTGCACCCCTCTTCCTTTTGAAGACCCATTTACACCCAATGGGTTTAACCCCTTCAGGTGGGTCAACCAATATCCATACATCGTTGACCTTCATAGACTCCATTTCGAATTTTATGGCTTCAAGCTATTTCTCAGAATCAGGTCTCTGCATTGCATCCATATAGGTGATCGGATCCTCATTATTCTCATCAAGTTCGATGGGATCACCGTCCCGGACCAAGAAACCGTAGTATCTGTCCGACTGACGTGGTACTCTATCAGATCGCCTTAATGGTGTAGGTACATTGGGCTCCAGATATGATCTAATCATATCAGACTCAGGTTCAGCTATTGGTGTCGGTCCTTCTACCTGTTGAACTTCATCAAGTTCAACCTTAGAGGCAACGGTTCCTTCACCAAGGAACTCCTTTTCTACAAAGATTGCCTTAAGGCTGACGAACACCTTTTGTTCATCAGCATGGTAGAAAAAATATCCTTTTGTCTCTTTAGGGTACCCTATGAATGAGCATTTGTCAGACCTAGGTCCAAGTTTGTCTGTGACTAATCGTTTGACATAGGCCGGGCACCCCCAGACCCTAAGGTGTGAAAGTGCTGGCTTACGTCCCGTCCATATCTCATATGGAGTCTTAATTACAGACTTACTTGGAACCCTATTTAACAAATAACAGGCCGATTTGAGTGCATATCCTCAGAAGGATATCGATAAGCTAGCAAAATTCATCATGGATCAGACCATGTCTAACAGAGTCCGATTCCTCCTTTCAGACACACCATTATGCTGTGGTGTTCCTGGAGGAGTCCATTGGGAGAGAATCCCATTCTCTCCTAGATATGTGAGAAACTCACTAGAAGGTATTCTCCTCCTCGATCAGATCGAAGAGTTTTAATACTCTTCCCAGTTTGTTTTTCTACTTCACTTCAGAATCGTTTGAACATTTCAAATGAATCCGACTTATGTTTCATCAGATGACATATCCATATCGGGATAGGTCATCCGTGAAAGTTATAAAGTAGAAATATCCACCTCTAGCACTGGTGCTCATGGGCCCGCATACATCAGTATGTACTAGGCCCAAGAGCTCAGTAGCTCTCTCAGCTTTTCTTGTAAAAGGTGACTTGATCATTTTACCAAGAAGACAGGACTCACAGGTTGGAAGTGATTCACAATCACTGACTTCGAGGATTTCCTCTTGAGTCAACCTGTTTATTCTGTTCTTGTTTATATGACCTAGCCTCCAATGCCATAAGTAGATATCTAACACACTATCTAATTTAGGGTGCTTGCCAGTAGAATAGACTCTTATCAGGCTTGATCTTTTTGGTCTGGCTCTGCACTGATGTCCCAGCCTGAACTTACACCTTCTTCACTTTCTTCTTGTTGTTCTTCTTCCCTTTCTCAAAGGGTCGAGAACCAGAAGACGAACCTCCCACTGAGTTCACCGACTCCTTGAGGAGTGGTGATCCTTCTCAAAGTTCTGAAGCAACCCCAGTAACCCATGGTAGTTTACTTCAGGCTTTGTCATTCTATAATGAGTGAGGAATGAGAGATAAGACTTGGGCAGCAAGTTCAGTATTGCATCTTTCCCAAGCTGCTCATGCAAGAAAAAGTCAAGCTTGCTCAATCGTTCCATCAGCTCGATCATGTACAATACATGATCAGTGACAGAGGCACCATCCCGCATTTTGGCATTGAAGATGGCACAACTAGTCTTGTGCCTCTCTACGTCATCGGGTGTGCCAAAAGTATCCTCCAACACTTGAATCATGACCTTTGGCTGAGCCGTCTCGAATCTGTGACTGAACTCGTCGCTCATGACAGCCAGCATGATACAGCGCACCATGGTCCGATCACTGAGCCACTTCTGGTAAATGTCTCTGACTGTTCCAAGTGCATTGGCAGCTAGCTCCTCAGGTGCAGGATCCATTATCACATATAGGATCCGTTCATGCTCCAGGACTATCTTCAACTTTCGGTACCAGCTACCGAAGTTGGGTCCCACCAATTTATCATTGTCTAACAATGATCGGAGCGATAGGGAAGTGGCTACATTTGCACAAAGGAGAACCATAACCCAATTAGTAATTGATTCATTAAACCTAAAGATTTGGACTTTAATCAAAAGATTTCTCCCACTATTTTATTCGAATTGGTAGCCTCTACCTCTAATTCGAGGAATTACCCTAATTCCTTAGTGGGTACTAGAATCCCCTTAGACTGCACACAAGCCCAACTTTGGTTGGCCAACCCATGTACATCTAAGGGTAGGTTCATAACCAATTGTTTCTCTAAATAATTTCTAGTAATTTTAATTTTGCCCCAGAAACCTAATCAGTAGGCTTTGGCCTCCACTATAAGGATCCGATTAGGTCCAACCATTAACATGATCATACTTGGTGTATCTAACCAACGAATGATTAAGCCCAACTTTGGTTGGCTCACCTAACCACCATTAGAGAGACACTTCCAAGTCATCATATGATGAGTGATAATTCCATTAGTCAACAAGCACCAGGCCTTTGGGTCTGCAATGATTATTGAGTTAATGGACTCATTATCAAACACCTTAATGGGAGGCTATGACTTAGTTTTCTCCATAACTTTATTATTTTAAGACCTAATATTTTAGAGGATTTAAATAATATAGAGGATGAGGTCAGATGAACCAGCTTATCATGATCCTCCCACTGGCTTCACCAAGTCAGCTTAAGGGAGACCATTAAAAGGGCTGGTCTAGGAGCTCCTAAATCAGTCACACTGATTCACCTAGCTGACATGGGTCAACTCGAATAGTCAAGTGATCCGATCAAAACATAATTTCACCAAGAGATCAGGTAAGTTCGATCAGTGGAAGGGTCTGCCAAAGCTTGCCTTAGACACCATCAGAAATGGCTAGGTAAGCGGGCTCCCAATTAAAAACCACCGGTCTGGTTTACCTTAGACACCAACTGATTTAATTAGTTTCGATTAGATCAACCTAACAGTTCGTGCTAGACCGCTTAGCCAAGAATCAAGTCCATTTGGTTCTCGTTAAAGACATGGACTTGACCAACTACAACTATTGTAATTGATCTAGAGAATCCTTGACCTAATCTAAGACAACAATTGATTAGATTTAGTCAATTCTCTAATTAAGTCCATCTTCAATCTAACCATAGGTCTAACCCAATTAATGGACCTAATTCCCATTAACCCAATGTGTTATGGTTTGTGTCTTAGGTTCTTCAATTCACAATCTTAGAACCTAATCAAACAACTTCTTAATTCTTAATTAAGTTTTGGACTGAGAGTTGGGTTCAGCTTTTCAAAAAATAATTTTCATATTTATAAAATAATTTTACAATATGATCCTACCAACCATATTGCATGTTTGATTCATAATCAAGATACACGTGAAATAAACATGAAACTACTTTAGATCTAATCTAAACAGGTTCATATAATTAAAATAATTTCTGCTTTAAATAATTTTTTTTTGCACAAAAATTTTTAACAAAGAGATTTTATTTCAGATTTAAACACCTTTTAAATCTAATAAATCATAAATTTAATCTAGATCATATCTAACAAATTTATGATTAAGGATAGATCTACACAAACTAGGACAACCTTTGCACTATAAGGGGTAAAACTTACAGCAGGACAACCTTGCAGATTGTGATTGATCTAAAATTTTAATTTTAGATTTAATAATTAGATTATAAATTAGATCTAATCTAAAAAATAATATAAGTATGTATAAATAATCATGTAATAAAGAACCTTGGCTCTGATACCAATTGTAGGAACCAGATCTAGGGTTTCAGGGTTAGATCTTGAAACTTTTTCAAGATCATACAGTGGAAGACTAAAATAAATCAAAATTATTTTTTAAAATTAGAAAATATCTAGATCTAAGATTCTATTATATGATTATTATATAGTATTAAATCAAAAATTAAAATATATAAATATAGCATGAACTACATGTTGATCATATCAACATGTTTCTATACTACATCTAATGTATGTATTAAACAATAGATCAGATCTATTACCTTGCAAGTTAGATGTTCTAACCTTGCTGATCCAGGCTTGAGGATGATGTTGTAAGCCACACACGCATCTGGCCTCTAGGAGTCATCCACACAAGCCCACGAATCTCGATCAGAAGTCCTGCTTCAGGAAATCAGCACAGTATGCTAGTACTGTGCTGATCCTTCTTTGATGGTTGATCAGGTACCTCCTTCTTCTTGATTTGGACTCTTCTAAAGATGGAAAGTAGAAGGAGGAGTTTCAAATCTGAGACGTTCTCAGGAAACTCAAGATGGAGGGAGGAAAGATATGAAAACAAACAACCCTAGAAGAAGAGCTTCCCTCTTCTTCTTTTCATTTCTCTCTTTAGACATCCTAACTTGTGTCTTTTATATCTCCATAACCCAAAGGTTTTTCTTTTTAATTTTTAGATGGCCCAAATTTATTTCAAATCTCTATCTTCTCCAAAAATTTTATGAAGAAACTCATTTTATATAGAGAGATATGATAGAGTCCTTGTCTAGGTCAAATACTTAGTCAAGGCTTATCCAAACATGGCAAGTTAAGGGGCGCCCAACTCTTGAGCACCTCCTCCTTATTTTTGTGCATGGATCACTAGCAAAGGGTATATAATGTGTACCCTAAAAGTCACAAAAATTTTTAAAAAATTTGGATAGATCCGGTGCAAAATTGAAAGAGTTTTCGATTTCTAGAACTCTATCTCATAGAATTCGAAATCCAAACTTATTCCTTTTTGATTTGATCCAAACCACCTTTCATGTAAGAAAGAAGAGAGGAGACCTTTTGTGAACGTGGGAGAGACCTGGGAGAGGGCTTTTGTCGCACAAAATAAGAGGAGATTGGCATTGAATGAGAGAGAGGGAGTGGGGAAGGCTTATGTGGTGCAAGGTGGAATCCTAGTCTTACTAGGATTCTATCTTATGACTTATTTTAATTTGGTTTTTCAAACTAAATCAAATCAAAATTAGATCAACCTAATTAAAATAGGTCTTAACCCAATTAAAAATCTAATTTAATCAGATTAAATTAGATTTAAATCTGATTTAATTTTCTAATCAAATTAGAAATTAGATTGACCCAAGTCCTAGTTGAACTAGGACTAGTTTTTCCTTACACTTGGCTTATCCAATAAACCAATTGGACTTGATCCAATCAAGTCCAAACTAAATCTAATTAAATTATATTTAATTAGACTTAATCTCAGCCCATTGGCTTAATCAAATTAAGCCAATTAGCAATCGAATTGCTAATCGATCCTCCTGCAACACTTGCACTGGGTTAAATGTCAATCGTATTGATCATTTAACCCTAGAACGATTCTTAATCATTGATCAACCATCTGATCGGATCATGAACTCTAATGTGTGTGACCTCATAGGTCCGAACCTAAGTCGGTAGCACAGGAATAAATTTTTGTACCAATCGAAGTGACCATCTAGCAATGGTACCCGACGACCGGATAGTTCGAATGTGTAGAACAACATCCTTAGAACCCATGCGGATATAGTTTTCATATAATTCATCCCCTTGACCAAAATGATCATAGGACACCCCAAAGTTCAACTGTCAACTCTGATCAGGTTGTCCACATTGTATTTCAAAATATCAAATCCATCTTATGGATTACCCTGGTCAAGGTTTTGCTAAATTGAAATATAGCGACTCATTCTTCTCCAACTCTTGGAGTGGTCAATCCCATCTCGATCACACTCTGACTTTACAAGTACTTGACTGTGCCCAGAAGCCTTCCATCACTGAATTAGAAATTCAGTTAGTCCAGTACCAAAGCACAGTGAGTTGCTTGCAGTCACTGAGGCGATCTCAGGTCTAAGGGACACTTATACCTATATCCCATCAGAGACATTCTCGACAGCAGAATACTCTGGAGTTGGTCATGTTCAATGATGATGTACCAGTACATCTCATCTGTATGCCATACCAGTGTCTCCACACTCTTTGATTAAGAGGACAACCAACCCATATGGCCTACAGCGACCTATGCTCGATAGAAGCTGTCGTCCTTATTAACAGCCTATCATTTGGTCGTGAACTGTTTTAAGGACTAATCGATAAATCCTCTCTTTATCGAATCTAAATAGTCCTAAGGACTTCATCATAACAACGAAGTTCATTAGAAGACAAAAGCTTATGATAAAAATTCTAAATATATTTTATTTATTAACAAATCAATTACAATACTTGGTTGCTCAACCGTCAACAGCTTGACGATTGATTTTTTGGGACACATTTCCCAACAGGGATCACCATCCCGGACTGAGAAACCATAGTATCTGTCTGACTGACACGGTACTCTATCGGATCATCTTAATGGTGCAGGTACATTAGGTTCCAGATCTGATCTAATCAAATCTGACTCAAATTCAACTATTGGTGTCAGTCCTTCTACCTGTTGAATTTCATCAAGTTCAACCTTAGAGACAACGGTTCTTTCACCAAGGAACTTCTTTTCTAAAAAGATTACCTTAAGGCTGACGAACACCTTTTGTTCATCATCATGATAGAAAAAATATCTTTTGGTCTCTTTGGGGTACCTTATGAATGTGCATTTGTCAGACCTAGGTCCAAGTTTATCTGTAACTAACCATTTGACATAGGCCGAGCACCCCTAGATCCTAAGGTGTGAAAGTGCAGGCTTATACCCTGTCTATATCTCATATGGAGTCTTAAATATAGACTTACTTGAAATCCTATTTAACAGATAACAAGCCGATTCGAGTGCATATCCCCAGAAAGATATCGGCAAGCTGGCAAAAACCATCATGGATCGGATCATGTCTAACAGAGTTTGATTTCTCCTTTCAGACACACCATTATGCTGTGGTGTTCCTGGAGGAGTCTATTGGGAGAGAATTCTATTCTCTCCTAGATATATGAAAAACTCACCAGAAAGGTATTCTCCTCCTCGATCAGACCGAAGAGTTTTAATACTCTTCCCAGTTTGTTTTTCTACTTCACTTCGAAAGCGTTTGAACGTTTCAAACGATCCGACTTATGTTTCATCAGATAGACATATCCATATCTGGATAGATCATCCATGAAAATGATGAAGTAGAAATATCCACCTCTAGCACTTGTGCTCATGGGCCCGCATATCAGTATGTACTAGGCCCAAGAGCTCAGTAGCTCTCTCACCTTTTCCAGTAAAAGGTGACTTGATCATTTTTTCAAGAAGACAAGACTCACAGGTTGGAAGTGATTCACAATCACTGACTTCGAAGATTTCCTCTTAAGTCAACCTATTTATCCTATTCTTGTTTATATGATCTAACCTATAGTGCCATAAATAGATATCTGATACACTATCTAATCTAGGGTGCTTGCCAGTAGAATAGACTACGTTAATAGATTGTGATAACATATACACACTATTGTTCAAATATCTACAAAAAATGGTAACACCATTCATAATGATATTATAAACTTATTTCTTTATTCAAATTTTATAATCATTTTTGGCCAAAAGGCCTACAGAAATAATATTTAAAAAAAAAACTAAGACAGAAATGACAATCATTAAGAACAACGGTATGGGACTCAAATATAAGTTTCAAGATTTCTAATGCTAGAACTGGAACTGGTCTTCTATCTCCAACATTCAGGAATCTCTCACTTTGCTCGAATCTCCTACTGACCTACAACCCCTGCAACAAATTACAAATATGGTAAGGGCCACTGGTATCCAATACCCAGTCAGTTATATCACAAATAGAGAAATTGCAAAGAGTTATCATATAAATACCTTGCCCAGCAACAGCTTGCTTCTTTCTCTGCCTATTTGGGTCCAGGGAGGCAATGTACTAAGGACAGTTTCTCTTCCAATACCCCCGTTTCTTGCAAAAGAAGCATTCAGTTTGACTCTTATCGGGCTTGATCTTTTTGGTCTGGCCCTGCACTAATGTCCCAGCCTTAACTTGCACCTTCTTCACTTTCTTCTTCTTGTTCTTTTCTCTTTCTCAAAGGATCGAGAATCAGAAGACGAACCTCCCACTAAGTTCACCGACTCCTTGTGGAGTTGGTGATCCTTCTCAAAGTTCTGAAGCAACCCCAGTAACCTGTGGTAGTTTACTTTAGGCTTTTTCATTCTATAATGAGTGAGGAATGGAAGATAAGACTTGGGTAGTGCATTCAGTATTGCATCTTTCCCAAGCTGCTCATGCAAGAAAAGTCGAGCTTGCTCAAACGCTCCATTAGCTCGATCATGTACAATACATGATCAGTGATAGAGGCACCATCCCATATTTTGACGTTGAAGATGGCACAACTAGTCTTGTGCCTCTCCATGTCATCGGGTGTGCTAAAGGAATCCTCCAACACTTAAAGCATGTCCTTTGGCTGAGCCGTCTCAAATATGTGATTGAACTCATTGCTCATGGTAGCCAGCATGATGCAGCGCATCGTGATCCGATCACTGAGCCACTTCTGGTAAGTGTCTTTAACTGTTCCACATGCATTGGCAGCTGGCTCCTCAGGTACAGAATTCGTTATCACATACAGGATCCGTTCATGCTCTAGGACTATCTTCAACTTTCGGTACCAGCTACCGAAGTTGGGTCCCACCAATTATCATTGTCCAACAATGATCGGAGCAATAGAGAAGTGGCCATATCTGCACAAAGGAAAACCATAACCTAATTAGTAATTGATTCATTAAACCTAAAGTTTGGACTTTAATCAAAAGATTTCTCTCACTATTTTATTCAAATTGGTAGCCTCTACCTCCAATTCGAGGAATTACCCTAATTTCTTAGTGGGTACTAGAATCCACTTAGACTGCACACAAGCCCAACTTTGGTTGGCCAACCTATGTACATCTAAGGGTAGGTTCATAATCAATTATTTCTCTAAATAATTTTTAGTAATTTTAATTTTTCAGTCCCTAATCAGTAGGCTTTGGCCTCCACTGAAAAGGTCTGGTAAGGTCCAACCATTAACATGACCATACTTGGCCCATCTAGCCAATGAATGATTAGGCCCAACATGGTTGGCTGAATGACAATTCCATCAGTCGATAAGCACCAGGCCTTTGGGCCTCCAATGATTATCAAACTGATGGACCCATTATCGTCCACTTAATGGGAGGCTATGATCTAGTTATCACCATAACTATTTCATTTTAAGGACCCAATAATTTTAGAGGATTTAATTGATTTAGAGGAGAAGGTCAGATGAACCAGCATATCATGATCCTCCCACTGGCTTCACCAAGTTAGCTTAAGAGAGACCATTAAAAGGGCTGGTCTAGGAGCACCTAAATCAGTCACACTGATTTACCTAGCTGACATGGGTCAGCTCAAATAGTCAAGTGATCCGATCAAAATATAATTTCACCAAGAGGTCAGATAAATTCGATCGGTGGGAGGGTCTGCCAAAGCTTGCCTTAGACACCATCAGAAATGGCTAAGTAAGCGGGCTGTCAATTAAAAATCACCAGTCTGGTTTACCTTAGACACCAACTGGTTTAATTAATTTCGATTAGATCAACCTAACAGTTCGTGCTAGATCGTTTAGCCAAGAATCAAGTCCATTTGGTTCTCGTTAAAGACATGGACTTGACCAACTACAACTATTGTAATTGATCTAGAGAATCTTTGACCTAATCTAATACAACAATTGATTAGATTTAGTCAATTCTCTAATTAAGTCCATCTTTAATCTAACCTTAGGTCTAACCCAATTAATGGACCTAATTTTCACTAACCCATTAACCCAATGTGTTATGGTTTGTGTCTTAGGTTCTTCAATTCACAATACTAGAACCTAATCAAACAACTTCTTAATTCTCAATTAAGTTTTGGGCAGAGGGTTGGGGTTCAACTTTTCAAAAATAATTTTCATATTTATAAAATAATTTTACAACATGGTTCTACCAACCAAATTGCATGTTTGATTCATAATCAAAATGCAAGTGAAATAAGCATGAAACTACTTTAGATCTAATCTAAATAGGTTCATGTAATTAAAATAATTTCAACTTTAAACTGTGCAAATTTCCCAAACAAATATATGATGGTCGAACGGCTCTTCATTGAAGTCGAGCTGGCTCGATGACATTTCACCTGAGCATCAATTCTATCTACCTAAGAGAGCCAGCTCGAATTAGCACCGAGCCGGCTCGATTAATCCCCGACCTGACTCAACTGTGTGCCTGAGCCAGCCCGGCTGGTTTCAGCAGAACTATCAATGGTTCTTTGCGTGAAAATTATTAACATAGAGATTTTATTTTAGATTTAAATATTTTTTAAATCTAATAAATCATAAATTTAATTTAGATCACATCTAACAAATTTATGATTAAAGATAGATCTACATGAACTAGGACAACCTTTGCACTGTGAGGGATAAACCTTACAGCAGGACAACCTACAGTTTGTGATTGATCTAAAAATTTTAATTTTAGATTTAATGATCAGATTATAAATTAGATCTAATCTAAAAAATAATCTAAGCATGTATAAATAATCATGTAATAAACAACCTAAGCTCTGATACCAATTGAAGGAACCAGATCTAGGATTTCAGGGTTAGATCTTGAAACTTTTTCAAGATCAGGCAGTGGAAGACTAAAATAAATCAAAATGTATCTTATAAAACTAGAAAATTCTTAAGTCTAAGATTCTATTACATGATTATTACATGGTATTAAATCAAAAATTAAAATATAAAGAGCAAGAACTACATGTTGATCATATCACCATGTTTTATACTACATCTAATGTATGTAAAATATAATAGATCAGATCTATTACCTTGCAAGTTAGACGTTCTAACATTGCTGATCCAGGCTTGAGGATGATGTTGCGAGCCGCACATGCATCCGACCTCTAGGAGTCATCCACACGAGCCCACGAATCACGATCAAAAGTCCTGATCCACGAAATCAGCATAGTATGCTAGTACTGTGCTGATCCTTCTTCGAAGGTCGATCAGATACCTCCTTCTTCTTTATTTGGACTCTTCTAAAGATAAAAAGTAAGAGAAGGAGTTTTAGATGTGAGACACTCTCAGAAAACTCACAGATGGAGGAAGGGAAGAGGTGAACTCAGCAACCCTAGAAGAAAACTCTCTTCTTCTTCTCTTTGCTCTGACCCAGACACTTAGTTTTGTATCTATTATATCTCCATGCCCCAACACTATTTCTCTCTGATTTTCATATGCTCCAAAGGTCTCTAAATGCTCTATAATCTACAAAAATTTTTTGAAGAAATTCATCTTAAATCAAGAGATATAAAGAATCCTTTTCTAGGTCAAATACCTAGTCAAGGAAAATCCAAACAGGGTAAGACAAGGGGTGCCCAACTTTTGGGTGTCCCTTCCTTCTTTTTCTGCCATGGATTATTAGCAAAGGGTGCACAATATGTGCTATAAAACTCACAAAAATTTCAAAAAAAAATTGGATAAAATCAGTACCATAAGGAAAGAGTTTTGGTTTCCTAAAATTCTATCTCAAAGAATTTAAAATCCAAACTAATTCCTACTTTGACATTGTCCACAACCACATTCCATGTAAGAGAGAAAGAGTGAAAAGCTTTGGGTGTGCATGAAGGCCTGGGAGAGAAGGTTTTGTCATACAAAATAAGAGAGAGTGGGCATGGGAGGCTAAGGTCGCGCAAGGTGGAATCCTAGTCTTACTAGGGTTCAATCTATGACTTGTTCAAATTTGGTTTTTCAAATCAAATCAAACCAAAACCAAATCAATCTAATTAAAATAGATCTTAACCCAATTAAGAACTTAATTTAATCAAATTAAATATATTTAAATCTAATTTAATTTTTTAATCAAATTAAAAATTAGGTTGATCCAAGTCCTAATTGAACTAGGACTAGTTTTTTCTTGCACTTGGCTTGTCCAATAAACTAATTGAACTTGATCCAATCAAGACCAAACTAAGTCTAATTAAATTATATTTAATTAGACTTAATCTTAGTCTATTGGTTTAATCAAATTAAGTCAATTAGTAATCAAATTGCTAATCGATCCTCCTGCAACACTTGCATTAGGTTAAATGTAAATCGTATTGATCATTTAACCCTAGAACGATTCTTAATCGTTGATCAACCATCCGATTGGATCATAAATTCTAATATGTGTGATCTCATAGGTCTGAACCTAAACTAGTAGTATAGAAATAAATTTTTATACCAATCGAAGTGATCATCTAGCAATGGTACCCGATGGTCGGATAGGTCGAATGTGTAGAACAACATCCTTAGAACCTATGTGGATATAGTTTCCATATAATTCATCCCCTTGACCAAAATGCTCATATGACACCTCAGAGTTCAACTGTCAACTCTGATTAGGTTGTCCACATTGTATTTCAAAATATCAAATCCATCTGATGGATTATCCTGGCCAAGATTTTGCTAAATTGAAATGTCTCATTCTTCTCCAACTCTTGGAGTGATCAATCCCATCTTGATCATACTCTGACTTTGCAAGTACTTGACTATGCCCAGAAGCCTTTCATCACTGAATTAGAAATTCAGTTAGTCCAGTTTCAAAGCACAATGAGTTGGTTGCAAGTCACTGAGGTGATCTCAGGTCTAAGAGACACTTATACCTATATCCCATCAGAGACATTCTCGATAGCAGAATGCTCTGAAGTTGGTCAAGTTCAATGATGATGTACCCTTACATCTCACCTGTATGTCATACCAGTGTCTTCACACTCTTTGGTTAAGAGGACAACCAACCCATATGGCCTACAGCAACCTATGCTCGATAGAAGTTGTCGTCCTTATTAACAGTCTATCATTTGGTCATGAACAGTTTTAAGGACTAATCGATAAATCCTCTCTTTATCAAACCTAAATAGTCTTAAGGATTTCATTACAACAACGGAGTTCATTAGAAGATGAAAATTTATGATGAAAATACCAAAAATTTATTTTATTTATTAACAAGTCAATTACAATACAAGGTTGCTCAACCGTCAACAGACTGACGATTGTCTTTAGGGACATATTTCCCAACAGGTTGGACATCCATGCATGAGAAATAGAGGAAGTGTTCTTCCTCTTGGGCATGAGATATAGGGTTTAGGGTTTCAACTCTAGATTTTGTGAGAAAAAAAAATACAAGAGTGAGTCTTATTCAATCTCCCACACCATCACTTTCTTGTAAAGCTTCATCTTCTGATCTGGAAGAGTACAGGAGATCTAAAGAAAGGAGCTTGGATCAGTCATCAAGAACTTTTGATGCGAGCTAGCACTCCTGCGAAGGAAGATCCGATCAAGGCTTCGAGTGGACAATTTGTAGAGGCCGAACGACCTATGCAGTTACTCGATAACAATGAGAGCTTCGTACTATTCCTACCAGTAGTAGAGATCATCAACCCATGAAAAGATGATGAGTTCTAAACTCAACTGATGTGATCTAAAGGTTAGATCAGATTTAAGGCATCGATGTGATCGATGCAGTTTTCTATTTTATATCAGATTTCATATGTAAATTTTTTATATAATAGATCTTTAATTGATAGTTTATATCTGATCCAAGATATGTTTATAAGATTAAAATATTTAATCTTTTATTTTTTATCATAAAATTTTAAAAATACATGCTTTGAACTATCCATTTTTCTTCAGCTTCTTCTTCGAATCTCACAGACACTCTATAGAAAAAGAAGAACTTAGAGGAGAAAGGAGAGGGAAGAGGAGGCTTAGTTTTTTAGGATCTCTATTTTGAATTTTTTTTCTCTTGATTTTTCTTCTTCCAATTAGTTGAGCATCCTACTATTGGAGCCCTTTTATAAGGAGGCATGGAGGCTAAGGTTTATGGGAGATGCCACCTTTTCTTACACACCAAAATATGGGGCATGACAATTTTTGTCGCCAAGAAAAACTAGGGATTGGCGTGAGAAATCAGATCTGATTTCTCATGCTATTCCTTTCTCATTGCACATAAGGATAGGGTTGGTTGGCACCACAATTTGTTTCCCATAAATCCCTAATTTGTTTTCCTCTTATCTCCTCACCTAGATTTGAATCAAATTCAAATTTGGAAAGAGATAAGATGGATGACTCATCTCATGAGTGCCGCCCCACCTCCCTTCTGTGCCCACTCTTATTTCACGCAAACATTCTCATGCCAAATATTTTTTCCATGAGATATCTTAGCATGGAATTCTAGGGCGTGCAAGGGGACAAAGTCCCAGCTCCTTAGGACTCAAGGGTTTCCTATTTGGTCTTAATCCAAATCTGATTTGGTTTAACCCAAGGAGAAAATAAAACCTAATCAAATGAGCAACCCAATCTCCTCAATAAATTTCTAGTCTAATTAAAAATCAACTAAATCCAAATCCTGATCAAATCAAGAATTAGTGTCCTTTGTAATTAGGCTTGATCCAATCAAACCCAATCTAAGTCAAACTAAATCCAATTTAATTAGACTTGATCCAAACTTTATTACTCCATCAAATTGAGCCAATTAGCAATCTAATTGCTAATTAATCCTCATATAATTCACCAACACTTAGTGAATTATATAATTGTAACTTTTACTTAAGGTCAATCATCAATCACATTAATAATTTTACCCTTCAATGATTCATAATGGTTGATCAAGCATCTGATCTGATAAGAACCTCTTTTGTATGTGACCCCATAGGTTTTATTCTAAGTAACAATGAGATATATTGTGATTTCCATCATAATATCATCGAAATTTCTTTCGATAGATTATAATAATTTCAATAATACCCTTCGAGGGTCATCAATCATCAAGATGATGCTCAATGAGTTCCACAATCCATCAGTGACACCTAGCAGTATATAGTAGCAATCCAGCAGAATGAAAGTAATGAACCTCTAGGCGCAGTTACTGTATAGTTTGATTCTTCTATCGTGGATCTCGATAAGATGCAGGTCAAGAATAACTCTCAAATCCGTTCGTCCGTTATATGTCAGATTCAATCGACTTGAGTCCATATGAAATCTTATGAAAATCCTTTTCATTACTCACCTATAATGACCATAGATTTTAGGACTCAGTCTCATAAATTGCATAGGACCTCTCCCTAGCTATCAAGGTCAACAGATCCCCTCTAAGTGCACACTCTATTCCTACTATGGATCTATTGTAGCCAACATACACTGCAAGATTCTAAATGATTAGGTAACTAAGTGATTGTACAGTCAAACTATAATAAACCCACTATAAATAGCCAAGACACCATAGGTCAAAGAACTATCTACACCACTATAACTTTAAATAAGTTACTGATGAGTGGATAGTCATCCTAGTGACTTCTCGTATTGGTCATACTCGGTATCTTTGATCTTTATCAAGCACCTATACTCTCGCTCCAATGTCCATACACTATCAACTTGAGACTCATCTACCCATGAAGGAAAGCGATCTGTGCACCGATCTATCCAGATCAGTCATCATCTCCATAACGATCTATCAATCAAGAGTATTTAAGAATTAACCACTATTAACACGTGCCTCAAATTGTCAACTCTTAAAAAATATGTGTCATCATCCATCAATTTCTTGGATGATTTATGGATACAATTAAAATACAACATGAATGAAAAAATAATCCATATTTTATTTATTTCAAAATTTAATTACAAAATTATAACTCTAGAATGTATACATGTGTCCACCAATCTGGCTTCTAGAATATATATCTAACAAACTCTCACTTGACCTAAAGTCAATTGGCCATAAACTTAAACTCCATCTTCTCAGGTGAGCTTCAGTCTTTTATTGGCTTAACAGCTTGGTCAGTGTTAGAATTTTATGTCGAGATATGTATGTATATTTTATTTTCTTTTTAAATAACATAGTAGAATAGAAGATTAAAATATTTTTTAATCTAAATTATATATGTATAAAATATAGAATATATGGATCTACTTTATATATTAAAATTGAACACATACTAAATTTTATGCTAAAATTAAATATGTGATCGAATTACATATCTATTTCGTAATTTTTTTCTTCAAATTTAGATCTGAAAGAGAGTAGGTTCTCTCTTAGCCATGTAAATACCTGGCTTCTATAGGTATCCACTCAGAATCAATTTGGAACAATCTTCTTTGGTGTGGATCTTTCTTCTCCAAGAACAATCATCCTACGAATCTGAATGAAGCCTAGATCGCGATCTACTCTTTGATCCTTTCCTTGATCTTTTTCTTCTCTTCTTCTCTTTCTCTTCTTCTCTTGATTATGAAGCAACCAAGGTCTAAAAATTAGTAAAAAAAAAAGAGATGCCCAAGCTCCTCTTGGGCATGGAGATGGAGGATGCCCAACTCCTTTGGACATTGGATCCAAAGGGGAGAAGAGAGGAAGGCGTGGGGAGATCTTATGGGAGACGTGGGCTGCTGAAAATCTAATGATAAGAGCTTTAGAGAAGGTCCCTTTAAATAGACAAAAGGTTTGAATCCTATTCAAAACTAAATGGGCTCTTAATACAAGTCCTACTTACATTAGGAATCCTTATTGCCTTAGATATTTGACCCCCTTTAGAAGATCTATTAGGTGCCAACTATTGAAACCTTTGCATCCATTTTTTCACACACCACATGGGCCTAGGGGATGTCCCATGCTGATTCCACATGCCTTCTTTAAAGTGGACACATCCAACTTGATCAAATCAAGTGGCACCCCATGCAAACAATCAAGAAAATTGATTAAAGGTTTGAACCCTTCATTCATATGATCTAAAATCTGCACCCAACAATTGAAGTCCAATGAATATAATTTATTAAGATTATTAGTAGATAATTAATTTAAATTAATCTTATCAAATAAGTAATTTAAGTGCAAAGAGAAAATTGAGTTCAACGATGTGCTAGTAAGATTATCCTAAACCCAATAGAATTTCTCAAAATCTAATTGAGACTTTATAAGCCTAATTACTTATTTCAAATCTAATTTCTTTATTGTGTGACCCCATAGGTTCAATTCTATCTGATAGTGAGATATACAATAATTTTTATATTAGAAATTATATCCCAAAGCTAATCATTAGCCTATTGATGGTCATGCTAAATGGTATAAATATATATGAATTGATAAATTAATAAAATTATTATTTAGTTTTTTTATCATAAAGTAGTGTACATCTTCTTAATGAACTCCAAATTATTGTGATGAAGTTCTTAGGACTATCCTAATCGATATAAAAATATCATTTAGTCCTTAAAATTAGTTCATGACTAAATGATATGCTATTATCAAGATGATAGTATTTATCGAGTGTAGGTCATTGTGTATCATATGCATTGATTGTCCTCATAATCAAATGATCTGGAGATACTAGTATGACATATAAGTGAGATATAGGAGCATCTCATTGAACATGACCAACTACTAGGCACTCTATTGTCAAGAGTACCTTACGAAGGATACGGGTATAAGTATCCTTCCGATCTGACATCACTACGGTGACTTGCAAGCAACTCACTGTGCTTTGGTGCTAGACTATCCAAATTTCTAATTCAAAGATGAAAGATTTTTGGGTACAATCAAGTACTTGCGAAGTCAGTGTATGAGTCAAGATGAAATTGATCCCTCCGAATAAGTAGGAGTTAATGCATCAGTGTATTTCAATTTAGTAAATCCTTGGCCAGGTTAATCCATATGATGGATTTGAAAGATTGAAACACAATACGGTTGACATATCCAGAGTTGACAATTAAACTTCAGGTCACCTTGAGCATTAGGGTCAAAGGAATTATTAGAATTGGTTAGACCCAAATAGATTGAAATCCTAATCTGATTAGGAGCCCAAACTATTTGTTGGTGTAGAATTCTGTCGAAGCCGGAGAAGCAGGAGTCGGGATGACCGCGGCCGTCGCTGGGACCTGCAAGGGAAGTCTAAACCAGAGTTGGGGGTGCTCTGACAAGACCTTTCGATGCTCAAGTCAGTACTCTACTTCAACAGAAATGGAGTGCTCGAGGAAAAATTTTAGCAGAGTTTTAGGATAGAAATCAGAGCTTAGAGAAGAACGTATCTGCGGATCCTTATTTATAGATGGAGAGTGTAACCAATTGACAGTGACATCTGTAACCACCTGGTAGTGGGCTGTTCAGAGCCACCTGGAGTTTGTTACGGAGAATAGTGGCGTCAGGGATCGTTCAGGGCCACATGGAGTTGGTTACAGAGAGTGGAGTGGTGGCCGTTGTCGCGACTTGCCAGGGAGTAGTGGAGCCGCATAGAATCCATTGCAGAGAGTGGATTAGGGTAGCGGTCCTCATCGTGGCTTGCCAGAGAGTGGTGGAGCCACATGGAATCCGTTGCAGAGAGTGGAGCAGGCTAGCGGCCCTCATCATGGCTTGCCAGAGAGTTCGGATCTGTCAGTCGAAGCTCGACTGGGATGTCTGATGGAGCGGAATGGTTCTCTATCTCGTCGATCCAGGAGAAGCTCGGATATTTTTGAGGTTGCTGACGAGTCTACTGTGGTCAGAGGCCTTGGGTGCTGAGGTTACAGGTGAGAGCCATCTGCTATAGAGACTTAGATGAAGACTTTCAGTTGGTGAAATCCGATAGGAGCGCAATTGCTAGGGAAGTCCGTCTGGGATCTGCCTGGCGTGGAAGCTCGTCTGAAGATTATCCACCGAAGAAATCCAATTTCATGAGGAACTTGGTGGAAGGTCGGCCGGTGGTGGACTTCGGATGGCGTTGGGGAGGCTCGTCTGTTGGAGGAGTATGGGGGATCCGGAGGTGATCGGCTGTTGTAGAAATCCAGCTGCTGGAGCCCGTTCATTGCGAAAGCTCATCTAGAATCCATCCACTGTGGAAGCTCGGACGGAGTCTGGTTCTTGTGGGAGGTCGAAAGGAGGCCGCTTATTGTTGAAGCTCGATCAAAGATCGATTATCGTGGGAGCTCCGAGCAATGACCTGGCCAGTGGATCCTGCCCCCTGGTAGAAGCTCGTCTGGGATCCAGCTACGAAGAAGCTCGGCTGAAGTCTACCTGTAATGGAAGTTTAGAAGAAATCTGTTTACAATAGAGGCCCGAATGGAATTTGCTTACAGTAGAGATCCGGGGTAGATCGCCAGCTGTAGGGGTTCGGAGTAGACCGCTTGTAGCAGGAGTTCGGAGAAGACCGCTCGTAGTAGAAGCTCGGCTCTCGCAGGAGCTCGACTGGAACTGCTCGTAGTAGATGCTCAGAGTAGATCGCTCGTAGTAGAAGCTCGACTCTCGCAGGAGCTCGACTGGAACTGCTCGTAGTAGAAGCTCGGAGTAGATCGCTTGTAGTAGAAGCTCGGCTCTCGCAGGAGCTCGATCGGAATTTTGAAGGCGGTCGACCACCGTAGAAACTTGGATGGAGTCTGATCACTGTAGAAACCTCATTGTTGAAGAAGCTCAAATATTGATGAAGTTCGGAAGGAGTTCGGAGAATAGTTGGTCATTGTAGAAGGTCGGCTAGTACTGAGGCCCAGAGAGCTTTTGGGGCGGCCCGGTAGACGAATGGAGAAACTCATTGTCAGGGAAGTCCGGGAGGGTCGATCTTTTACAGACTTCGGTCGGGGGGTTATTTTACACCCAACACTAGTCCCCCTAATTCTGAGTTCGAGCTCTGAATGAGAGAAGTACAGAGAAATTCTCACGACCAAGTTGCCCCCCTCGACTGCCACATTCGGAGGTTGCCAGATATTTTGACGTTCGGCACGCTGGTACTAGAGCCTTTTCGAAAAATATTTCTTCTTTTTGGAATTCCCGCTGGGGTGTGACTTTAGGTATGGTGCAATAATGATTTTATCAACTGTCAGCCATTTTCAGCAGCCTGTCATAGTGAGTGGGACACGCGGCAAGTGCAAGCCAGCCAGAGGAGATCCGCGATCATAACCGCTCCAGGCCCTGTTGCCTATTTAAACACTCCTCCTCCTTAGGGGTTTCACCCTGCCTGAGAGAGTCCTTCGGTCCCCTCTTCTTCCCGAGAGCTCCAGCCTCCTTTAGCATCCATCTCGGCTTTAGGCATCCTCTGGGTCTTCCATCATCCTTACCATCTTCCCGCACTCCCCAGGCCAACCTAGGTTAGTCCTGAAACTTCTTGCTATTTTTTTATTTTTTCTTCTTCGTGCTCTGTTTGTTTAGCTTCCTTGAGGGCCTGTTTGCTGTTTTTCCTAATTTTTTTGGAATTTTGTGGCTTCCATTTGATCCAAAATATCTTCTGATATCTCCTCTTCTAGCAGTTAAAGGAGTTCATCAGCCCAGTTCTCCAAAGTCCTGGTACCGTAGACGAACCCGTAGCTAGGACCGAACCTTGTCTGGCCTTTGCGCCGGACACCATCCCCGGCACCTTGACTCCAGATGAACTCTCACTGATAAGGATTCGTATGGAGTTCCTCCGGAGTATGAGCTGGAGCTTCCCGGGCAAACTGACAGACTAGCGCCCCTCCTCCCGGCTGCTTCTATCTGTACCAAGAGGCCTTCCGTGTGGACTTCGGCTTCCACTGCCGTCCTTTGTCGTCGCTCTCTTTCATTTTCTGAACATTTTTCTAGCTTCCGTCGTGCGAACTCCTTTAGATTTTTAATAGGGTTTCTTTCTCTTTGTAGTTTAGTTGAAGTTCGGCTGACTCTTTCTTTGTTTAAGAATTTCTATACCTTCAAGCGTCATCCCTCGGCAAAGAACTGATGGTTCTTCTCTCCTCAGTTCGGTAGAAAGGAGTTGCTGAAAGGCGCCCCTTCTTCTATCCACAACTGGAAGGAAAGGTTCTTCTATGTCCGATGTTCAACCTTGGAGCTAGGATTACCCCCTTGGGGCTCTCTGAGAAACTCCATCCGTCGAGCTTCTTGTAGGAACCAGATCTAGGGTTTCAGGGTTAGATCTTGAAACTTTTTCAAGATCATACAGCGGAAGACTAAAATAAATCAAAATTATTTTCTAAAATTAGAAATCCCTAGATCTAAGATCCTATTACATGATTATTACATAGTATTAAATCAAAAATTAAAATATATAAATATAGCATGAACTACATGTTGATCATATCAACATGTTTCTATACTACATCTAATGTATGTATTAAACAATAGATCAGATCTATTACCTTGCAAGTTAGACATTCTAACCTCGCTGATCTAGGCTTGAGGATGATGTTGCAAGCCGCACACACATCCGGCCTCTAGGAGTCGTCCACACGAGCCCACGAATCTCGATCAGAAGTCCTGCTTCAGGAAATCAGCATAGTATGCTAGTACTGCGCTGATCCTTCTTTGATGGTTGATCAGGTGCCTCCTTCTTCTTGATTTGGACTCTTCCAAAGATGGAAAGTAAAAGGAAGAGTTTTAATCTGAGACCTCTCAGGAAACTCAAGATGGAGGGATAAAAGATATGAAAAACAAACAACCCTAGAAGAAGACCCTCTTCTTCTTCTCGTTTCTCTCTCTAGACACCCTAACTTGTGTCTTTTATATCTCTATGACCCAAAGGTATTTCTCTCTAATTTTTGGATGGACAAAGGTCTCTCAAATATCTATCTTCTTCAAAAATTTCATGAAAAAATCATTTTATACAGAGAGATATGATAGAGTCCTTGTCTAGGTCAAATACCTAGTCAAGGCTTATCCAAACATGGCAAGTTAAGGGGCGCCCAACTCTTGAGCACCTCCTCCATATTTTCATGCATGGATCCCAGAAAGGGTGCACAATGTATACCATAAAAGCCATAAAAATTCTAAAAAAAAATTAGATAAATTCGGTGCAAAATTGAAAGAGTTTTGGATTTCTAAAACTCTATCTCATAGAATTCGAAATCCAAACTTATTCCTTTTTGATTTGATCCAAACCACCTTCCATGTAAGAAAGAAAGAGGAAACCTTTTGTGAATGTGGAGAGACCTGGGAGAGGGCTTTTGTCACACAAAATAAGTGGAGATTGGGTTGAATAAGAGAGAGGGCATGGGGAAGGCTTATGTGGCGCAAGGTGGAATCCTAGTCTTACTAGGATTCTATCTCATGACTTGTTTAATTTGGTTTCTCAAACCAAATTAAACCAAAATTAGATCAACCTAATTAAAATAGTTTTAACCCAATTAAGAACCTAATTTAATTAGATTAAATTAGATTTAAATCTAATTTAATTTTTTAATCAAATTAGAAATTAGATTGACCCAAGTCCTAGTTGAACTAGGACTAGTTTTTCCTTGCACTTGGCTTATCCAATAAACCAATTGGACTTGATCCAATCAAGTCTAAACTAAATCTAATTATATCATATTTAATTAGACTTAATCTCAGCCCATTGGCTTAATCAAATTAAGTCAATTAGCAATCGAATTGCTAATCGATCCTCCTGCAACACTTGCACTGGGTTAAATGTCAATCGTATTGATCATTTAATCCTAGAACGATTCTTAATCATTGATCAACCATCCGATCAGATCATGAACTCTAATGTGTGTGATCTCATAGGTCCGAACCTAAGCCGGTAGTATAAAATAAATTTCTGTACCAATCGAAGTGATCATCTAGCAATGGTACCCGACGATCGGATAGGTCGAATGTATAGAACAACATCCTTAGAACCATGCGGATATAGTTTTCATATAATTCATCCCCTTGACCAAAATGATCATAGGACACCCCAGAGTTCAACTGTCAACTCTGATCAGGTTGTCCACATTGTATTTCAAAATATCAAATCCATCTGATGGATTATCCTGGCCAAGATTTTGCTAAATTGAAATACAGCGACTCATTCTTCTCCAACTCTTGGAGTGGTCAATCCCATCTCGATCACACTCTGACTTCGCAAGTACTTGACTATGCCCAGAAGCCTTCCGTTCCTGAATTAAAAATTTAGTTAGTCCAGTACCAAAGCACAGTGAGTTGCTTGCAAGTCACTGAGGCGATCTCAGGTCTAAGGGACACTTATACCTATATCCTATCAGAGACATTCTCGACAGCAGAATACTCTGGAGTTGGTCACGTTCAATGATGATGTACCCTTATATCTCACCTGTATGCCATACCATGTCTCCACACTCCTTGGTTAAGAGGAAACCAACCCATATGGCCTACAGTGACCTATGCTCGATAGAAGCTGTCGTCTTATTAACAGCTTATCATTTGGTCGTGAACAGTTTTAAGACTAATCAATAAATCCTCTCTTTATCGAACTTAAATAGTCCTAAGGACTTCATCATAACAACGAGTTCATTAGAAGATGAAAGCTTATGATGAAGATGCCAAATATATTTTATTTATTAACAAATCAATTACAATACTTGGTTGCTCAACCGTCAACAGCTTGACGATTGGCTTTTGGGACATATTTTCCAACAACTCCCACTTGTCCTAAAGCCACTCGGCACAGTATCTAATACCCATCTTCGATTTGTGGTTGTCAAACTCCTTTATCGCCAGGGCTTTAGTGAAGGGGTCGACCAGGTTCTCCTTTCCGTCGATCTTCTGAAGGTCGACGTCACCTTGATCCACGATATCTCGGACCAGGTGGAAGCGGCACAAGATGTGCTTCGTCCACTGATGTGCTTTGGGTTCCTTCACCTGAGCTATGGTACCAGTGCTGTCGCAGTAGAGCAGGATGGACCATCGAGGGAGGTGCTACTCCGAGCTCGTTGATGAATTTCCTCAGCCACACAGCTTCCTTTGCGGCATCCGATGCTGCATTGTACTCTGCTTCACAAACAGAGTCTGCCACAGTATGCTGCTTGAACTCTTCCAGCAGATGGCTCACCATTCAGAGTAAAGATATAACCCGACACGCTCCTGCTGTCATCATGGTCAGATTGGAAGCTGGAGTCTGTGAACCCCACAAGTTTCAGATCTGACTCGCCATAAACCAACCATTGGTCCTTAGTATTTCTCAAATACTTAAGGATGGCTTTAACCACTTTTCAGTGATTTTCTCCAAGATCAGATTGGTATCTACTCACTACTCCTAGTGAGTATGCCACATCTGGTCTTGTACATGTCATGGCATACATGATAGATCCCACGGCTGAAGCATATGGGACTCTACTCATATGCTCTCTCTCTTCAGGAGTTGTCGGACAATCTTCTTAGAGAGAGAAATTTTTGGCCTATCGGTAGATAGCCCTTCTTGAAATTCTCCATGCTGAACCTCTTCAGCACAGTATCTATGTACATGACTGGGATAACCCAAGCATCCTTTTAGATCTTCCCTATAGATCTTCATCCCTAGGATGTAGGATGCTTCACCCAAGTCCTTCATGGAGAACTGTGATGACAACCAAACTTTTATTCCCTGTAGTGCGGGGATGTCATTCTCGATTAAGAGAATGTCATCCACGTACAAGACAAGGAATCCACAACTGGACCATTTGCCCATTTATAGATGCAGGGCTCTTCTCCATTCTTAATGAAGCCATACGTTTTGATCACCTTATCAAAATGCATGTTCCAACTCCGAGAAGCTTGCTTCAGTCCATAAATGATCTCTGAAGCTTGCACACCTTGGACTCATCTGTGGATGTAAACCCCTCAGGTTGTATCATATACACCTCTTCAGTTAGCTCTCCATTCAGGAAAGCTGTCTTTACATCCATTTCCAGATCTCATAATCCAGATGGGCAGCTATTGCAAGCATTATCCGAATGGATTTGAGCATTGCCATAGGGGAAAATATCTCGTCATAGTCAATACCATAATGTTGATGATACCCCTTGGTGATCAGACGGGCTTTATAGGTCTCCACCTTTCCGTCTGTGCCCCTCTTCCTTTTGAAGACCCATTTACACCCAATGGGTTTAACCCCTTCAGGTGGGTCAACCAATGTCCATACATCGTTGACCTTCATGGACTCCATTTCGGATTTCATGGCTTCAAGCATTTCTCAGAATCAGGTCTCTGCATTGCATCCATATAGGTGATCGATCCTCATTATTCTCATCAAGTTCGATGGGATCACCATCCCGGACTAAGAAACTTAGTATCTGTCCGACTGACGTGGTACTCTATCAGATCGCCTTAATGGTGTAGGTACATTGGGCTCCGGATATGATCTAATCATATCAGACTCAGGTTCAGCTATTGGTGTCGGTCCTTCTACCTGTTGAACTTCATCAAGTTCAACCTTAGAGGCAACGATTCCTTCACCAAGGAACTCCTTTTCTACAAAGATTGCCTTAAGGCTGACGAACACCTTTTGTTCATCAGCATGGTAGAAAAAATATCCTTTTGTCTCTTTAGGGTACCCTATGAATGAGCATTTGTCAGACCTAGATCCAAGTTTGTCTGTGACTAATCGTTTGACATAGGTCGGGCACCCCCAGACCCTAAGGTGTGAAAGTGCTGGCTTACGTCCCGTCCATATCTCATATGGAGTCTTAATTACAGACTTACTTGGAACCTATTTAACAGATAACAGGCCATTCGAGTGCATATCCCCAGAAGGATATCGGCAAGCTAGCAAAACCCATCATGGATCGGACCATGTCTAATAGAGTCCGATTCCTCCTTTCAGACACACCATTATGCTGTGGTGTTCCTGGAGGAGTCCATTGGGAGAGAATCCCATTCTCTCCTAGATATGTGAGAAATTCACTAGAAAGGTATTCTCCTCCTCGATCAGATCGAAGAGTTTTAATACTCTTCCCAGTTTATTTTTCTACTTCACTTCGGAATCGTTTGAACATTTCAAATGAATCCGACTTATGTTTCATCAGATAGACATATCCATATCGGGATAGGTCATCCGTGAAAGTTATGAAGTAGAAATATCCACCTCTAGCACTGGTGCTCATGGGCCCGCATACATCAGTATGTACTAGGCCCAAGAGCTCAGTAGCTCTCTCACCTTTTCCAGTAAAAGGTGACTTGGTCATTTTACCAAGAAGACAGGACTCACAGGTTGGAAGTGATTCACAATCACTAACTTCGAGGATTCCCTCTTGAGTCAACCTATTTATTCTGTTCTTGTTTATATGACCTAGCCTACAGTGCCATAAGTAGATATCTGACACACTATCTAATCTAGGGTGCTTGCCAGTTGAATAGACTACATTAACAGGTTGTGATAACATATACACACCATTGTTCAAATGTCCACAAAAAATAGTAACACCATTCTCAATGATATTACAAATTTGTTTCTTTATTGAAATTTCATAATCATTTTTGGCCAGAAGGCCTACAGAAATGATATTTAAAAAGAAACTGGGACAGAAATGACAATCATTAAGAACAACGATATGGGATTCAAATACAAGTTTCAAGATTCCTAATGCTAGAACTGGAACTGGTCTTCCATCTCCAACGTTCAGGAACCTCTCGCCTTGCTCGAATCTCCTACTGACCTGCAACCCCTGTAACGAATTGCAAATATGGTAAGGGCTATCGGTATCCAATACCCAGTCAGTTACATCACAAATAGAGAAATTGCAAGGAGTTATCATATAAATACCTTGCCCAGCAACAACTTGCTGCTTTCTCTGCCTGTTCGGGTCTAGGGAGGCAATGTATTGGGGACAGTTCCTCTTCCAGTGCCCCGCTTCTTGCAAAAGAAGCATTCAGCTTGACTCTTATCAGGTTTGATCTTTTTGGTCTGACACTGCACAGATGTCCCAGCCTGAACTTGCACCTTCTTCACTTTCTTCTTCTTGTTCTTCTTCCCTTTCTTAAAGGGTCGAGAACCAGAAACGAACCTCCCACTAAGTTCACCGACTCCTTATGGAGTTGGTGATCTTTCTCAAAGTTCTGAAGCAACCCCAGTAATCCATGTAGTTTACTTCAGGCTTTGTCATTCTATAATGAGTGAGGAATGGGAGATAAGACTTGGGCAGCGAGTTCAGTATTGCATCTTTCCCAAGCTGCTCATGCAAGGGAAAGCCGAGCTTGCTCAATCGTTCCATCAGCTCGATCATGTACAATACATGATCAGTGACAGAGGCACCATCCCGATTTTGGCGTTGAAGATGGCACAACTAGTCTTGTGCCTCTCCACTCATCGGGTGTGCCAAAGGCATCCTCCAACACTTGAAGCATATCCTTTGGCTGAGCCATCTCGAATCTGCGACTAAACTCGTCGCTCATAGCAGCCAGCATGATACAGCACACCATGGTCCGGTCACTGAGCCACTTCTGGTAAGTGTCTCTGACTGTTCCACGTGCATTGACAGCTGACTTTCAGGTGCAGGATCCATTATCACATATAGGATCCGTTCATGCTCCAGGACTATCTTCAACTTTCGATACCAGCTACCGAAGTTGGGTCCCACCAACTTATCATTGTCCAACAATGATCGGAGCGATAGGAAAGTGGCCATATCTGCACAAAAGAAAACCATAACCTAATTAGTAATTGATTCATTAAACCTAAGGATTTGAACTTTAATCAAAAGTTTCTCCCACTATTTTATTCGAATTGGTAGCTTCTATCTCCAATTCGAGGAATTACCCTAATTCCTAGTGGGTACTAGAATCCACTTAGACTGCACACAAGCCCAACTTTGGTTGGCCAACCATGTACATCTAAGGGTAGGTTTATAACCAATTGTTTCTCTAAATAATTTCTAGTAATTTTAATTTTGCCCCAGAAACCTAATCAGTAGGCTTTGGCCTACACTGTAAGGATCCAGTTAGGTCCAACCATTAACATGATCATACTTGGTGTATCTAACCAATGAATGATTAAGCCCAACTTTGGTTGGCTCACCTAACCACCATTAGAGAGACACTTTCAAATCGTCATATGATGAGTGATAAATTCATTAGTCAACAAGCACCAGGCCTTTGGGTCTGCAATGATTATTGAGTTAATGGACTCATTATCAAACACCTTAATGGGAGGCTATGACTCAGTTATCTCCATAACTTTATCATTTTAAGGATCTAATAATTTTAAAGGATTTAAATAATATAGAGGATGAGGTCAGATGAACCAGCTTATCATGATCTTCCCACTGGCTTCACCAAGTCAGCTTAAGGGAGACCATTAAAAGGGCTGGTCTAGGAGCACCTAAATCAGTCACACTGATTTACCTAGCTGACATGGGTCAGCTCGAATAGTCAAGTGATCCGATCAAAACATAATTTCACCAAGAGGCCAGGTAAGTTCGATCAGTGGGAGGGTCTGCCAAAGCTTGCCTTAGACACCATCAGAAATGGCCAGGTAAGCGGGATCCCAATTAAAAACCACCGGTCTGGTTTACCTTAGACACCAACTGGTTTAATTAGTTTCGATTAGATCAACCTAACAGTTCGTGCTAGACCGCTTAGCCAAGAATCAAGTCCATTTGGTTCTCGTTAAAGACATGGACTTGACCAACTACAACTATTGTAATTGATCTAGAGAATCCTTGACCTAATCTAAGACAACAATTGATTAGATTTAGTCAAGTCTCTAATTAAGTCCATCTTTAATCTAACCATAGGTCTAACCCAATTAATGGACCTAATTCCCACTAACCCATTAACCCAATGTGTTATGATTTGTGTCTTAGGTTCTTCAATTCGCAATCTAGAACCTAATCAAACAACTTCTTAATTCTTAATTAAGTTTTGGGCTGAGGGTTGGGTTTGACTTTTCAAAAAATAATTTTCATATTTGTAAAATAATTTTACAATATGATTCTACCAACCATATTGCATGTTTGATACATAATCAAGATACAAGTGAAATAAACATGAAACTACTTTAGATCTAATCTAAACAGTTCATGTAATTGAAATAATTTCAACTTTAAACAATTTCTTTGCACAAAAATTATTAACAAAGAGATTTTATTTCATATTTAAATATATTTTAAATCTAATAAATTATAAATTTAATCTAGATCATATCTAACAAATTTATGATTAAAGATAGATCTACACAAACTAGGACAACCTTTGCACTGTAAGGGGTAAACTTTACAGCAGGACAACCTTGCAGTTTGTGTTTGATCTAAAATTTTAATTTTAGATTTAATAATTAGATTATAAATTAGATCTAATCTAAAAAATAATCTAAGTATGTCTAAATAATCATGTAATAAAGAATCTAGGCTCTGATACCAATTGTAGGAACCAGATCTAGGGTTTCAGGGTTAGATCTTGAAACTTTTTCAAGATCATACAGCGGAAGACTAAAATAAATCAAAATTATTTTTTAAAATCAGAGAATCCCTAGATCTAAGATCCTATTATATGATTATTACATAGCATTAAATCAAAAATTAAAATATATAAATATAGCATGAACTACATGTTGATCATATCAACATGTTTCTATACTACATCTAATGTATGTATTAAACAATAGATCGATCTATTACCTTGCAAGTTAGACATTCTAACCTCGCTGATCCAGGCTTGAGGATGATGTTGCAAGCCGCACACACATCCAGCCTCTAGGAGTCATCCACACGAGCCCACGAATCTCGATCAGAAGTCCTGCTTCAGGAAATCAGCACAGTATGCTAGTACTGCGCTGATCCTTCTTTGATGGTTGATCAGGTGCCTCCTTCTTCTTGATTTGGACTCCTCAAAAGATGGAAAGTAAAAGAGGAGTTTTAGATCTGAGATGCTCTCAGGAAACTCAAGATGGAGGGAGGAAAGATATGAAAAGCAAACAACCCTAGAAGAAGACCCTCTTCTTCTTCTCGTTTCTCTCTCTAGACATCCTAAATTGTGTCTTTTATATCTCTATGACCCAAAGGTATTTCTCTCTAATTTTTAGTTGGATCAAAGGTCTCTCAAATCTCTATCTTCTTCAAAAATTTTATGAAGAAACTCATTTTATACAGAGAGATATGATAGAGTCCTTGTCTAGGTCAAATACCTAGTCAAGGCTTATCCAAACATGGCAAGTTAAGGGGCGCCCAACTCTTGAGCACCTCCTCCATATTTTTGTGCATGGATCACTAGAAAAGGGTGCACAATGTATACCCTAAAAGTTATGAAAATTCTAAAAAAAATTGGATAAATTTGGTGCAAAATTGAAAGAGTTTTGGATTTCTAAAACTCTATCTCATAGAATTCGAAATCCAAACTTATTCTTTTTTTATTTGATCCAAACCACCTTCCATGTAAGAAAGAAGAGAGGAAACCTTTTGTGAATGTGGGAGAGACCTGGGAGAGGGCTTTTTTCGCACAAAATAAGTGGAGATTGGCATTGAATAAGAGAGAGGGCATGGGGAAGGCTTATGTGGCGCAAGGTGGAATCCTAGTCTTACTAGGATTCTATCTCATGACTTGTTTTAATTTGATTTTTCAAACCAAATAAAACCAAAATTAGATCAACCTAATTAAAATAGGTCTTAACCCAATTAAGAACCTAATTTAATCAGATTAAATTAGATTTAAATCTGATTTAATTTTCTAATCAAATTAGAAATTAGATTGACCCAAGTCCTAGTTGAACTAGGACTAGTTTTTCCTTGCACTTGGCTTATCCAATAAACCAATTGGACTTGATCCAATCAAGCCCAAACCAAATCTAATTAAATTATATTTAATTATACTTAATCTCAGTCCATTGGTTTAATCAAATTAAGCCAATTAGCAATCGAATTGCTAATCGATCCTCCTGCAACACTTGCACTGGGTTAAATGTCAATCGTATTGATCATTTAATCCTAGAACGATTCTTAATCGTTGATCAACCATCCGATTGGATCATGAACTCTAATATATATGATCTCATAGGTCTGAACCTAAGCTGGTAGTACAGGAATAAATTTTTGTACCAATCAAAGTGACCATCTAGCAATGGTACCCGATGATCGGATAGGTCGAATGTATAGAACAACATTCTTAGAACCCATGCGGATATAGTTTTCATATAATTCATCCCCTTAACCAAAATGATCATAAGACACCTCAGAGTTCAACTGTCAACTTTGATCAGGTTGTCCATATTGTATTTCAAAATATCAAATCCATCTGATGGATTATCCTGGCCAAGGTTTTGCTAAATTGAAATACAGTGACTCATTCTTCTCCAACTCTTGGAGTGGTCAATCCCATCTCGATCACACTCTGACTTCACAAGTACTTGACTGTGCCCAGAAGCCTTCCATCCCTGAATTAAAAATTCAGTTAGTCCAGTACCAAAGCACAGTGAGTTGCTTGCAAGTCACTGAGGCGATCTCAGGTCTAAGGGACACTTATACCTATATCCTATCAGAGACATTCTCGACAGCAGAATACTCTGGAGTTGGTCACGTTCAATGATGATGTATCCTTATATCTCACCTATATGCCATACCAGGGTCTCCACACTCCTGGTTAAGAGGACAACCAACCCATATGGCCTACAGCGACCTATGCTTGATAGAAGCTATCGTCCTTATTAAGAGCTTATCATTTGGTCGTGAACAGTTTTAAGGACTAATCAATAAATTCTCTCTTTATTGAACTTAAATAGTCTTAAGGACTTCATCATAACAATGGAGTTCATTAGAAGATGAAAGCTTATGATGAAGATGCCAAATATATTTTATTTATTAACAAATCAATTATAATACTTGGTTGCTCAACCATCAACAGCTTGACGATTGGCTTTTGGGACATATTTCTCAACACTTCTAGCCTGAAAAGGAACGACCTCGAAGCCTCCAAAAAGCTCGAGGCCTATCGAGCCCCCTTCCTCCTCGAACTTCTGAAGGAACAACTTTTGTTCAACATCGGCCTGAGTCCTCTTAACCCTGCCGGTACCATTTCATCATTTCATTATTTTTTTTTTGGTTCCCATTTCTCTTATTCCATCTCTGAGCCATGTTGATTTTTTTTATCACAGACATGGATGCAAGCGTGGCTTGAAGGTTAGCCAAGGGTCTCAAGACCCATAAGAGGAAAGACGCCTCGACTTCGGGGTTGGTGAAGAAAGCCAGGACAGAAGCCGGAGAAGCTGGAGTCGGAATGACCGCGGCTGCCATCGGGACCTGCAAGGGAAGTCTAAACCAGAGTTGGGGGTGCTCCGGCAAGACCCTTCGATGCTCAAGTCAGTACTCTGCTTCAACAGAAATGGAGTGCTCGAGGAAAAATTTTAGCAGAGTTTTAGGATAGAAATCAGAGCTTAGAGAAGAACATATCTGAGGATCCTTATTTATAGATGGAGAGTGTAACCAATTGACAGTGATGTCTGTAACCGCCTAGTAGTGGGCTATTCAGAGCTGTCTGGAGTTTGTTACGGAGAATAGTGGCATCAGGGGTTGTTCAGGGCCACGTAGAGTTGGTTACGGATAGTGGAGTGGTGGCCATTGTCGCGACTTGCTAGGGAGTAGTGGAGCCGCATGGAATTCATTGCAGAGAGTGGAGCAAGGTAGCTGTCCTCGTCGTGGCTTGCCAGAGAGTGGTGGAGCTGCATGGAATCTGTTGCAGAGAGTGGAGCAGGGTAGCGGCCCTCGTCGTGGCTTGCTGAGAGTTTGGATCTGTCAGTTGAAGCTCGGTTGGGATGTCTGATAGAGCAGAATGGTTCTCTGTCTCATCGATCCAGGAGAAGCTTGGACGTTTCCAAGGTCGCTGATGAGTCTACTGTGGTCGGAGGCCTTGGGCGCTAAGGTTATAGGTGAGAGCCATCTGCTGTAGAGACTCGGATGAAGACTTTCAATTGGTGAAGTCTGATAGGAGCCCAATTGCTAGGGAAGTCCGTCTGGAATCTGCCTGGCATGGAAGCTCGTTTGAAGATTATTCGTCGAAGAAATCCGATTTCATGAGGAACTTGGCGGAAGGTTGGCCGGTGGTGGACTTCGGATGGCATTGGGGAGGCTCATCTGCTGGAGGAGTATGGGGGATCCGGAGGCGATCGATCGTTGTAGAAATCCAACTACTGGAGCCCGTTTGTTGCGAAAGCTCATCCGGAATCCATCCGTTGTGGAAGCTCGGACGGAGTCTGATTCTTGTGGGAGGCCGAAAGGAGGCCGCTTATTGTTGAAGCTCGATCGAAGATCGATTGTCGTGGGAGCTTGGAGTAACGACCTGGCCGGTGGATCTTGCCCCCTGGTAGAAGCTCGTCTGGGATCCAGCTATGAAGAAGCTCGGCTGAAGTCTACCTGTAATGGAAGTTCAGAAGAAATCTGTTTACAGTAGAGGCCCGAATGGAATTTGCTTATAGTAGAGATCCGGGGTAGATCGCCCGCTGTAGGGGTTCGGAGTAGACCGCTCGTAGCAGGAGTTCGGAGAAGATCGCTCGTAGTAGAAGCTCGGCTCTTGCAGGAGCTCGACTGGAACTGCTCGTAGTAGAAGCTCGGAGTAGATCGCTCGTAGTAGAAGCTCGGCTCTCGCAGGAGCTCGGCTGGAACTGCTCGTAGTAGAAGCTCGGAGTAGATCGCTCGTAGTAGAAGCTCGACTCTCGTAGGAGCTTGGCTAAAACTGCTCGTAGTAGAAGCTCGGAGTAGATCACTCGTAGTAGAAGCTCGACTCTCGCAAGAGCCCGGTCGGAATTCTGAAGGCGGTCGACCGTCGTAGAAACTTGGATGGAGTCTGATCACTGTAGAAACCTCGTTGTTGAAGAAGCTCGGATATTGACGAAGTCCGAAAGGAGTTCGGAGAATAGTTGGTCACTGTAGAAGGTCGGCTGGTAGTGAGGCCCAGAGAGCTTTTGGGCGGCCCGATAGACGAATGGAGAAACTCATTGTCGGGGAAGTCCGGGAGGGTCGGTCTTTTACAGACTTCGGCCGGGGGGTATTTTATACCCAACACTATTTAAATTAAAACCTAATCCAATTAGGAATTAGATGTCATCTAATTGTTGGGTTTCGATGATGCAGTGAAATATAGATTTCAAAAATTTTTATATGTATTCAATAATTGAAAATAAAGTTTAACAATTAAATTAAACCATCGAAACATAAAATCCTAGGAATCCCTAGATGATCACAATCAAACAAACAAAAACATACATATCAGGAAGAGACCAGAAGTCATATACCAACGAGAAGACCACGATCTAATAATTTTGAGACCTCCATGAGACTCCAAAGCAAAAGCCCTGCAACGGTGATCTACATAGGATTGATCAGGGTACTTCCTAATTCATCATGGTGCTGCAGCTTCTTCACAAGCTCACTGCCGACCATCCTTTGCAAGAACTAGTTGCACCATCGATTGTATGCCTTCATGACCTCCACTAGGATCACTCTAGGAACCCTTTTCTAAAAGATTTCACCACACAAAAATTAAATCAGATGTTCAACACTTGAACAACCTAATTTTAGGACAAGCATCTCATGCTTTTCTTTTTCTCTCATCCCTTCCTTTCTATTTTTTCTCTCCCTTTTTCTTTATCTTTTTTCAAGACTTTTTTTCTCTTTTTCTTCCTTATTCTCATACCTATCTCAGCAAAATATTGGATGTGGAACCAAGGTCTAGCGCCCCCTTTAAATAGGTAACAAAGGGGCGCCATATAATCTCCAAGTGATGCCAACTTTTGGCGTTCCAACTTCTCCATGCGGTGAATTAAATCATCACACAATTAAATGGCATGGAAAAGTTAAGAAGTAGAAGGACTCTTCCTTCTCTGGTCCCATAAATAATGGCATGCAATAATTAAGAGGTTTTAGGGAGAAAAATAATGGTTGGCGCATCACATCTCATGCGACGTCCCATAGTTTTCCACCAAGATTAAATTCTTTTATATGGAAAGTAATGGGTGTAGAAAAGCCTTCAAGTAGAAGGACTCCTTCACTTCTGCACCAACAAACCTCCAAAAGCCATCAGATGGCATGTGGAGTAAAGGAATGGCATGAAAATTCAAGAGTCCAATATGAAATGGACTCTTCCAATTCAACACATAAAAGGATGGGGCATCCCATTAATTTTGGCATTCAAACTCCCTGCCAGAGAAGGACTCTTCCTTCTCTTCTGCATCCACATGTCTTAAGGCTCCATCCCATGTCACCAAAAACAAAGAAGTGTGTAGAATAAGGTAAGAAATTTAAGAGGAGTAAGAGAGGACTTCTCCTCTTAAACACCTAAATAAATGTGACACCACATTTTTTCTTGCATGGCTTTTGGCATGGAGAAGGTTTATTCACATGGAACATTTTCTTATAAACCAGATAAACCAACTAATAATTAAATGGTTCAAACCCAATCACATTAGGTCAAGGCAACAAGCAAAACGTTAGCGAAAACACATTTGTACTGAACCCAATTAGGAACTTGGGTTAATTTATGTGCTAACAATTCAATTAACCCATTGGATTTACAATAAATCTAAATAGATTGGACCAAGACCAAATTTCTATTATATGTGACCCATTGGGTTTCAAATCTAGCCAGCAGTAGACTTAGACTCATGACATAACCTTAATCTGATTAGATTAGATCAGCTCAAGAGTCCCAATCAACTAGGACTCTTCCTAATTGATTCTTGAATTAATTTTTTTTAATTCTGACGAGTCCACAAGTCAAGATTGACATCTAGCAATGTATCATGACTATTCGAAAGATTTAAAATTTGATGAAAATATCAAAATTATCCTTCCATGATGAGTTACCGTGCAATTTAATCCTTCGATCACACAACATCCCGAAAGGGCCATGGATATAAAAATATGTCAAATCCAAATACCTATCCATATGTATCTCGATCTGATGATGTTGATTAGATTAATGAACCAAAAAAAATCTTTTCTACTATTCATCCCTGCTCTAGTCAGAGACTTTCAAAATCATCATCCTATAAGATCACATAGGATGTTCTCTCCTCCTACAAAGAGTGATCGATTTCTTATTGACCACTCACAACCTCCATACATACTTTGCCATACCCAGAATATCCCACACACATCTCAAAGTGGTGTGCTAGGGAATAAATCAAAGTAAGGATCTATGTACACAAGATACCATGATGATCTTAGGTCAAAAGATCACATGCACCACTCCTACTGAAGAACCATCTGTTGATATGCTGTAAGACTCTATCAGATGTTCTTTCTGTGGGTTAGTTCAGTGAACTCATTTTCTAATGAGCATCTACATCCTTGTATTAGTGTCAGCACACAAGTGGTTGTGAGATTAATCACTCTCTCCATCGAGTATACAAAGGATGTACCAGTCTTATCGATATCATCGATCCCCGACTCGATGATCCAACGACTGAAAATATTTTAGATTGAGGCTATCAAGATTTTAGATCTCACTGGCATGATCTCATCATGGCCCTAAAATTATTATCCTAATCTATGGGGTTTATCATAATCATAAAAATATGATACAGCAAATAATAAAACACAATACCTCATAAATAAAAATAATTAATATCATGTAAATAAGTAGGAAGAAAATAAAGAAAAATTTCTTCGCATCCCCATGCGATTGGCTTGTAGGGTACTATTCTTTCAATCTCCCACTCGCACTAAAGCCAATCACCCCTGTACCTGATGCCCATGCTGTTATGATCCAGGTGGTGTGCCCAAGGCCCAGGGGACCAAGGCTAAGGCCAAGGTCCATCATTCATGAGGGCTTCATGGAGGCTCTAGGACTAGTTGGGCCCTAGGTTGAAAGGTTGTGGGCCTTTCGGGTCCTTGAGGTCTAGGTTATGTGGGCCTCAAGGGACCAACTCTGTATGGGCCAGGTCTGGGCCCAAGTTATGTGAGATTAGGTCAAGTCATGGGTGTATATAGGCTTGGGTTAACCTAATCTCCCATAGAGTTGGTCAAGGGAGTTTTGGGTTTGGGTCACTTGACCCGGTGTTTATATATACATGTACTGTGTATAGGTTTGAAGAAGCCAAAGTAATAGACAACTCTTTCTCCCAAGTCTCTCTCTCTCTTCTCCCTCTCTCTCCAGCCATTCTCCACACCCTAGGAGCAAGAAACCCTAGGGTTTCTTGCCGCCAGTCCATAAAAGGAAAGAGAAGAAGGGGAGGCGCTAGCCCCTTCCCCCTTGCAGCCGCCTACCAGATCTGCTCTCTCCCTCTTGCAGGCACCCAAACACCAAGTTCAGGATCTGAAATCTCTTTAGAAGAGGTTGGTACAAGTCCCTCTCAGATCTGGAGTTGATCTGAGGTCGTTTGAGGCGCTGGTGAGATCTCTATCAGCAGATCTACAAGAAAGGCTGCAGCAGGATAGATCTGTGAGGTCTGTCTCCATCTATCTTCTTCCCTATATAGAATACCCCAATTTGAGATCTACAAATTGGAGGACATAGGTTCAGGTCTAATATGATTGGGTACCAGATCTTGGATTTTTTAGAGGTGGTTTCAAAGGTGTTCTTCATCTGGAACGAAAGGCTAATGAAGAAGACAGCAACCAAGCTGATTTCATCAAGGGCCTTGGATCATGTCCAGAATCTCCAGATCTATTTGTTGTTGGTTCCGCTACACCCAAGGTCTGTGGGAGGAGCTGGGATCGTGCTCCAATAGTTGGTATCAAAGCCACAGTGGTGAGGAAGTGGTTCCAAGCACGAGAAGTTGAAGATCCCAAGTGCTGAAAATTTTCAGCAAGGTACCATCAAGGTATATTCTACACTTCTTGATTTTATATTGCTTGTTTGGCTTGGATCCAGTCATGGGCAGCAATATGAAGGTTGAGTTCGAGAAGTTTGATGGCAAGAGGAATTTTTTCATGTGGAAAATCTGGGTAGAGGATCTTCTGGTGCAAGCAGATCTGGATCAGGCTTTGAATGAGAAGCCTGAGGGAATGACAGATAGACAATGGGCATCGTTGGAGAAGAAAGCATGCTCGGTGATCAGAGGATGTTTGGCAGATGCGGTGTTGTATTCGGTGCTGGAAGAAAAGACCCCGAAGGGCCTTTGGTCGAAGTTGCACACCATGTATATGGGGAAGAATATGTGCAACAAGCTAATGCTGAAGAAGAGGTTGTACAGTCTTCGGATGCAGGAGAGATCTGATGTGATTGGCCACATTCAGAGGTTCGACCAGTTGTGCACGGAGTTGGTGAATATCAGGGTGGAGCTGGATGAGGAGGACAAGTCCCTGTTGCTTCTGTGTTCACTACCAGGATCATATAATTCTTTGGTGACTACACTGCTCTACGGTAAGGAGACTCTGAAATATGAGGACATGGTCTCGGTGCTGAGGTCTAATGAGCAGAGGGAAAAGTTGACCAGAGATTGGGCTCCCCAGGAGGGTTTGGCAGTAGGGGAGAGGACAGGTAGAGGCAGAAGCAAGTCCAGGGGGCGGTCCAAGTCCAGGAAGGGAAAGAGAGAGGTGAAATGCTTCAAGTGCAAAGAGTTCGGGCACTTCAAGCGAGAATGTCCACTATGGAAGAGCAAGAAGGGAGAAAGAAGTGGCTCAGAATCAGTGAGTGCAGTTGCTGGGCAGCAGGTGGAGGATGATCTACTTGTGGTATCAGATGGTCACAAGCATTACACAGAGGAGTGGACACTAGACTCTGCGTGCTCACATCACTACACACCACACAGGTCTTGGTTTGCAACATACACCAAGATAGATGAGGGATCAGTGACTCTAGGCGACAATCATCCTTGCAAGGTGGCTGGGATAGGAACAGTCAGGGTGAGGATGTTTGATGGGATTGTGAGGATATTGACAAATGTAAAGCACATCCCAAAGTTGGAAAAGAATCTGGTGTCACTAGGCTACTTGGAGCGCAGTGGATACAGCTTCAGCAGTAGGGCTAGAAGCGGAGTACTGAACATCTTCAATGGAGCTATGGTAGTGATGAGAGGCAGGAGGTTGGACAATAACCTCTATCGCATGGAGGGATCTGTGGTGACCGGAGAGTTTGATGCAGCAGCTACAGCACAGGACCAGCAGGGAGCTTACAGGATGTGGCACTACCGCCTAGGCCACATGGGTGACAGAGGGCTGAGGGAGTTGAGCAGGAGAGGACTCATCTCTGATCAGGAGGATGGTGCTACAGGGGAGATCTGTGAGCCTTGCCAGATGGGAAAGCAGAGGAGAGTTCAGTTCAACATCAGTACAGCCCGCAGTGCAGCCCCTCTGGAGTTAGTACACACGGATGTGTGGGGACCAGCCTCAGTTTTAGCTAGGAATGGGGCTAGATACTTCATGATCCTGATTGATGATTTCTCAAGAAAACTCTGGATTTACTTCATGAGAGAGAAGTCAGAGGTCTTCACCAAGTTTAAGATTTGGAGAGCGGAGGTGGAGAAGGAGCAAGGGAGGAGCGTGAAGTGTCTGAGGCCAGACAATGGCGGGGAGTACACCAGCAGAGAGTTCCAGGATTACTGTGAGGAGTGTGGGATCAAGAGACACTTCTCAGTTAAGGGGACTCCACAACAGAATGGGGTGGCCGAGAGGATGAACAGAACACTCTTTGAAAAGGCACGATGCATGAGGCTGCAGGCAGGACTTCTAAAGAATTTTTGGGTTGACACAGTAGACGCAGCGGGTTACTTGGTCAATCGATCACCTCACACCAGGTTGGATGGCAGGCTTCCAGAGGAGGTGTGGTCTGGGAGGACAGTTGGGCTAGGCCATCTACGGGTATTTGGGTGCACGGCCTATGTGCACATTGGAGCTGGTGAGCAGAGCAAGCTAGATACCAGATCACGCAAGATGGTGTTTCTAGGCTATCCGCGAGGAGTCAAGGGATACAGGCTGTGGGATCCCTTGGAAAAGAAGGTCATCATTAGTCGAGATGTCACTTTTGATGAGGAGTTAGTCCTATGAAGACGAGCAGGCATGGAGGAGCAGCAGGAGTAGGAGGAGGTCCAGCAGGGCGCTGCTGGACAGCTTACCTCTTTGATTTTGCCTCTTGCAGGTACTACGGGAGGACATGACATTCAGGTGGAGAATCTACCTAAGGTGTCTCCACAGGTGGAGAGGACTCGGACAGATGATCGAGGCAGAGAGGTCCAGCAGGAGCGAGCTGGATCGAGGACTGATATCGGTGTTGCCCTACACAAGCCCAAGAGGACCATCAGGCAACCGGACTGATGTGGCTTCGAGGAGATGCTGTCATATGCCCTGGTGACAGTGAATGGAGACCCATATGAGTGGTGGGTCTAGGTGATATCCGAGGAGATGCAGTCTCTCTACCAGAACCAGACATGGTGATTGGTGTAGTTGCCACAGGGGAAGAGGCCCATTGGCTGCAAATGGGTCTACAGCCGAAAGGACAGAGTGGAGCTGGTTGAGGCCTTAGGACACCAAGGTAGAGATTGTTATGATCCAGGTGGTGTGCCCAAGGCCTAGGGGACCAAGGCTAAGGCCAAGGTCCATCATTCATGAGGGCTTCATGGAGGCTCTAGGGCTAGTTGGGCCCTAGGTTGAAAGGCTGTGGGCCTTTTGGGTTCTTGAGGTCTAGGTTATGTGGGCCTCAAGGGACCAACTCTGTATGGGCCAGGTCTGGGCCCAGGTTATGTGAGATTAGGTCGAGTCATGGGTGTACATGGACTTGGGTTAACCTAATCTCCCATAGAGTTGGTCAAGGGAGTTTTGGGTTTGGATCACTTGACCCGGTGTTTATATATACATGTACTGTGTATAGGTTTGAAGAAGCTAAAGTAATAGACAACTCTTTCTCCCAAGTCTCTCTCTCTCTTCTCCCTCTCTCTCCAGCCATTCTCCATGCCCTAGGAGCAAGAAACCCTAGGGTTTCTTGCCGCCAGTCCATAAAAGGAAAGAGAAGAAGGGGAGGTGCTAGCCCCTTCCCCCTTGCAGCCGCCTACCAGATCTGCTCTCCCCCTCTTACAGGCACCCAAACACTAGGTCCAAGACCTAGAATCTCTTGAGAAGAGGATGGTACAAGTCCCTCTCAGATCTGGAGTTGATCTGAGGTCGTTTGAGGCATGGGTGTGATTTCCATCAACAGATCTACAAGAAAGGCTGCAGTAGGACAGATCTGTGAGGTCTGTCTCCATCTATCTTCTTTCTCATCTAGAATATCCCAATTTGAGATCTATAAATTGAAAGACATAGGTCCAGGTCTGATCTAGTTGGGTACCAGATCTTGAATTTTTTAGAGGTGGTTTCAAAGGCGTTCTTCATTTGGAACGAAAGGCTGACGAAGAAGACAGCAACCAAGCTGATTTCGTCAAGGGCCTTGGATCATGTCCAGAAGTCTCCAGATCTATTCATTGCTGGTTCTGCTGCACCCAAGGTCCGTGGGATGAGCCGGGATCGTGCTCCAACACATGCAATCGAAGTGGTGATTACACTGCTGCTGTGTAAGGCTTAGTGAACTGGTCCATTATGATGTTCTTAATATTAACTCATTTTATGATCATATCATGAATGAAGTAAAAGTATCTAGGATGTGCATGAATTTCTAGTGAGATCACATCTAACTCAATGATGAACCATTTCATCTAGCAACTTTTCTTAGCAATCTTTACTAACAGTAATTAACTGAGTCAAATACAGTTTGTTGTTTGGAACTCTTCCAATTTACTGCTTCTCTAGTACTTCTCAAGTACTTTGAGAATACTTTTCACAGTTTCAAAAAACCCTATCATGGATCTGCCTAAAATCGATGATTATGCACAAGCATAAATCACATCAGGCTTGGTACATTAAATATATGGGTAAGTAAACTCCTTTACACCTATTTCATGTTGAACCCCTTCCACATAAATTCTATGCACCTAGACTGGGATAAGCCAAACATCCACTTACATCTATCACTATAGATGCCAAGTAAACTGGATGCTTAATCCAAGTCTTTTTCATGAAAATATTTGTGATAAGCAAATAGTTGATCGAGTGCAATATTGGGACTACCTTCCCAATATGCTGTATGTCACCCACATACAAAATAAGAAGTTAGTGGGACCCCCACTTATTTTCTTGCACACACAAATGATTCATCTATTTTTAATAAAGTCAAATATTTTGACTATCTCATCAAAAATAAAAGTATCAACTCCTCAATACCTGCTTGAATCTATAAATACATTTTTCCTCTTACTAGAGATAAACTCTCTATATGGTATGTGGCAATAGCAAAAGTTTAGATTGACATCCCTGTTAGCAACCTATGGGTGGTACCCATAGGTCCTTCAACCATAGTCCATACTTGGTTGATATACAGGGAGTCCATTATGGATGTCATGATTTCAAGCCATCTGTCAGAGTCTCTACTCATGATAATTTTCGAATAGGTCAAGAAAATATTATTTACAATAATGTATGGTGTATAGTCATTCTCAATGACAAACCCATATTTGAATGGTACATTACGCACTCGAATTGACCTTTGATGAGGAGGTGTATTTCATGGTTGTACCTCATCAATGAGCACCTCTAGTCGAGAATCAAGTTGTGGATACTTCATAGGTTATGATAAGATAGTTCATAGGTCTTGAACTTGTCAAGTTCAATTACCTTCCTACTATCTCCTTCTTAGAAAATTTTCTTTTTCAAAAGATGGCATACCTACTGGCAAAATATCTTTTGTCTAATAGGATGGTAGAAATAGTATCACATACTACTCTTTAGGATAACCTATAAATTTATGCAAAATCTAATCTCACACAAAACTTATGTACATCAACTCTTTTCACATAAGTTGGGCAACCTGTCTTTTGCCCTTTCTATATCTCATATGGAGTGCTCGTAATAGATTTTTATAATATCTAATTCAAAATATATACAGTAATTTTTAGAACATCATCTTGGAATGAGATAATAAGGTTTGTGAAGCAAATTTAAGAAACACACTATATCTCATATGAAGTGTCCATCTCTAGATCGAGATATTATTAATCTTCGAACATCCATATTTCAAGACTTAATCCCTTGCTTGTCCTAAGATATGTGACCATCACATATTTATTTCTTATTCTCATCAACATGAAGAACAACATCATTGAGTGATAGAAATATGAGATCATTATCATTAATCCATAGTCATAAAATTTATCAGAAGGAGAGTAACATTTACTCTTTACATTAATTTTTAAAACTATGCTACAATAGCAAAAGATTTGAAATAATGTATCTAATAAATTCAGGCATATAACAATGATCTACTAATTTTTAAAATCTTACTAGAAGGTTGCATAAGTTCCTATAGCCTCAGCATGAATGGACTATCCATCAGTGCCAAAAAGTAAGTAGTCACCTCACTTCAGCTTTATAGGTCCAGCAATACTTTGCATAAGAGGAACTTATATAAGGTATCACATACCTAATATTTTAAAATTGAAATACTCAATGATAATTAATTTGTATCACATACAAATTATTAGTAGATGCAACTTTTGGATACTGCTCCTGCTTCATATTTGCAAGATAACTCTCGCAATTTATCTCTAATGCTCATTTTTACTGTAATGAAATTAGATACCCTTAGTGAAGACATTTTTCATCTTCTTTTCCTCAACCATTCCATAGAGTTCGATCAATTTTAAAATATACTATATAGTGATAGTAAAGATGCATATGTGAATATAAGAACATACAAGGGCTACTCATGATGACATGCACAATTTAGATGAAGTTTTTTTTTTATCTAATTATGTCTCCCACTATTTTAGTGAATTTTATAGCCCTCAACTATGAAAACAAGAAACCTTATCATGATATTTCTTAGTGAGGTTGAGATCTCAATTCTTCATAAAAAGTCTTGTGGATAGCACAACAAGCTCCTATAAGTTCAAGGGTAGATAACTCTTTACTAATTGCATCTCATGCAACTCTCAACATAACTTTACCTCTAAAATATTTATAACCTTGTGGATAGTACAATAAACTATAGTATTTTAGTTAAGTCATACTCTTCAATCCTATATAGTCATATCTGAATAATATTATCCTTGTGGATAGCACGACAAGACAGCACTACTAGAAAATACCATAAGCATCACTAAGTCAACATCATATCAATCATTATAGCAAGCCTTGTGGATGGCATAACAAACTCACTACAATTTTTGACATACTCTATTGACCTAGTATGAGTTAAGTATAATTAGCTTCATTATGCACCAAGATAGTATCAAATCAGTCCCCACAGCAAGTCTTATGGATAGCACAGCAAGCCTACTATGGTTCTTGACATAATACTGGCTTAGCATGAAGGAAGGCATGGGTAGTGTTCTTAACACTTTGCCATTATGACTTAATATAATTTAAATGAGGGACTTAGGTCTTATGCACATCTTAAATATATACATACATCACATGCTATGTAAATTATAATTATAACTACCAGCATGTAAGAGCATATAAAGGAAATCTAATGATTATGGACTTTTAAAAAAATCATCCGAGCTACAAAATGATCTATGGGTCTAACCCTAGGTGCATCATAAATTGAACCATCTCATGGTCAATCTTAATGCACCTCCACTCTCCAATTGCTTGGTAGTCTAGTCTTTATTTTCATGAAGTCTACCATGAATGCTTGATCTTTATTTGAAAATAGAAAGAAACTATTTCTATCTATTCTCAAATAATTTTTTTCTATAATTTTATATCAACATATAAAAATTTCAATCAATGGTTGGGTACTAATAAAAAAAGATTCAACTGATAATACAATGCATCAGGGACACCCAGCCCCTATTGTAACTCTTGTAGATGCATTTATATAATCAGCCAACATGGAAGCATTCATGTATACATCCATCACATGAATGTTCCGTAGTCCATAACCATACTACGTGCATTTTATAACTATTATAAAACATAGTAACAAACTGCTCATGTTATTTTCATTGCGATATTATTCATACACATGTCAATGGAGATGTTTAAATATATGGGCATAGGATCCATCTAGGACTTTTGATTTGGATTTAACTCTTGACCCAATTATTAATTTTAAGTCAATCCAATTGTCATTCATTTAAGTTGAGTTGACCAATTCTTAGGTTAACCCTAATCTAATTAGGTTAGCATAGATTCAGTCAATCATGACTCAAATCCTAATCAAATTAGGTAAATGATAATCTGATTAACTTAAAATAAATGTGACTTCTAATCAAATTAGAACTATAAATTTGATTTAATCTATAATCATTAATTCTAATCATATTAGAATAATGAATTATAGTTAAACAAATTCATCGATAAAAACTCTAATCCATGTTTGATGCATCCTTTCCATGACCAAATATTTTTCGGCCCCACACATACATCGGGCAACAACCAAGATGGTCGATTCACGATGGTGAGTGCCCAATAATATGGTGGTTAGTCATTGGATTTTAGGTAAATACATCAAATACAAAAATTCTAAGTTTTGGCAATCTACATTCATATGTAGCATTCCAAGACTCCACGCATCACATGCACTGGATTACAATTTCATTAAAAATTAGATCATGGGATCTAATTTAAACCTATCACACAACTCTAAAGACCATGGAATTTAATATCTAAGGTTTGAACATGGATTGATAACACCTTATCATAAATAAAAATACATCAAGAACATCAACAAAACATCAATTAGAAAATCTAATTTTGACATAGTTTAAATTGGATCTAATCCATATCATAAAAATAATATGAAATTTATTTAAATCAATCAAGGATGGCTCTGGTACCACTATAGAGTTCCGACAATGCAGCAAAATACAGATTTTAAAAATTTTTATATGCATTCAATAATTAAAAATAAAGTTTAACAATTAAATTAAATCATCGATGTTGGGTTTCGGTGGTGCAGTAGAATGGTTAGGTGTTTAAAATTTTCATTCAAAACACCCGATGCATCAAAAATCTCAATGCCCAGAAACCCTTGACTATAATAATTAAAGTATAATAAATGTAAATTAGAATAAGAAGAATACCTGTAGTGCTAATCTCAATTTTCACAGGGCGTCTAAGTGTCCGTCCTTCAATGGTGATTCACATGAAAACTGAACCAAGGACAGTGTTCCTTCTTCACCTTGCTACAAGAGTTCTAACCATTAGAACTCGACTAGCCTCATACCGATCAAGTTTCTCCAAGAAACTAACTCCATCCTTTCAAAATCTCTTTTGGACTTCTGATCCTCCTTCTTTAGGACCCTCACAACCCTTGTTAGGCCTAGATAAGGCTTTGTCTTAAATCCCAAAGTCTTGTCCTAAAACTAAGATAGGTTGTAAGAAAGAAAAGAGAGCAACGGAGATAAAATTAGAAACTCTTTCTGAATGCCTCAGACACCCAGTGCCCTGGCCAATTTATATCCACTAGAGGGATGCCAAAAGAGAGGGATGCACCTCATCCAAGAGGCCTATCTGATCTGATTATCAGAGATAAGAGTTCCTTCAAATAGAAGGACTCTTATCAATGATACATCGATCAGCATCCTACTCTGCATGCACGATCAGAGAAGGGATGTTTACACATCCCTTCTTGAATTAGAAAAATTTTTAAAAATCCATGTGGATAGAGGATTCAATCATAATTCCAAAATATATAATGATTGGATAAAAATTCTCACAAATAGATGTGTACTCATATCCTTTCACACAAAGTCTGATCACGACATGCTCAAGCATGAGGAAGAAGTTATGGCATCCATTTGGCATCCAGATAAGTTTGAAAAAATTTTAAAAAATTGATCAAAAATATCTTATCAAATGTAAAACACTATCACTAAAAATTGTTCCATTTTGAAATTTGATGAGGAGAAGGACTCTCCAAATCTCAGAGGGACGTGACATTTTTTCATGCTCGTGAGACTTTCTTCCTTTTTCTAATTTTTCTCCACCCCAAAAATTTTAGAAGAAATACATCTCATACTTTGAGATGTGCACCAGAGGATGGAGGGTGATATGGACTATCACACACATCTTAATCCCATGCTAGAAGGACTCTTTTCTTCTATCCATGCCAACACTGGTACGCAGAACTTATTTTGCGCCAAGAGTCCTTCACAACTTGGACTCTTCATAATTGGCATTAAAATGGGATGTGGTGCCCTAATTTGGGCTACTTCCAGGTGACACGACCTGACCCAAATACTCACTAAATTGGGCTAGCTAATTAGCAAGGGATGAGACCAAATTGATCTCCAAAGGAGCAAGGGTTCCACACATGCTTACCGGAGCCCTGATTGAATCCAAAATTCCAATCAACCTTTTTCAAAAGGATCCTTGGCCAATTTCCATATGTGTGTGACCCATTGGGTTCCACATCTAGCTAGTAGTAGGTCTGGATGCAGGTTGATCAAATTTGATTAGATTTCACTCTAATCAATTTAGGTCCAATCGAGCTAACTCGAGTTCAACAATTATAATCCTTTCTAATTGACGATCGAATTAAACTCTTTAATTCGATCAAAAATCTATAAGTCAAGATTGATATCTAGTAACGTATCATGACTATTCAAAAGATATAAAATTTAATAAAAATATTAAATATATCCTTCAGTGGCTAATTATCATGCAATTCAATCTTTCGATCATCCTTGCACCTTGAATATGTTCATGAGTCTGGAATCTTGTCAAACTCAAATACATATTCATATCGATTCTCAATTAACCAATGATGACTCTGATAAAGAAGTATTAGAAACTCTTTCTAATCTCCTTCCTGCTTTTGGTCAAAAGATTTTTCTCAAGTCATCTAAGATTGAGAATACACCGGATGCGATCTTCTCTTACTAGGAGTGATCGATTCTATGTTGACCTACTCACAACCTCTATACACACTCCACTATATCCAAAACACCCCGTATATGTTTTAATGCCATGCTTGGGTATGAACCAAAATATGGATTCATGTGCATAAGATTCCATGATGATCTCAGGTCTAAGGATCATTTGCACAACTCCCACTTAGAGAACCATCTTTAATATGCAAGTAAGGCTTCCATAAGATGTTTTCTTTTATCGAGTCAATTTAGTGGACTCATTTTCCAAATGAGCACCCACATCTTTGTATTAGTATCCTACACAAATGGCTAGTGAGATCTGCCACCCTCTCCATCGAACATACATAGGATGTGCTAGTCTATGCGGAATATTGATCTCCGACTCAATGCTCCTACGATCAGGAATGTTTAAGATTAGGATTTTAAGATTTTAGGTCTCACTAGCATGACCCATTCTTATCTCTTAAAATTATTGTCCTAATCTTTGGGGTTCATCATAATCTTAGACATAATAAGATGCAGCTAATATGATGAATCAATACCTCAAATAATAAATGTCATTCATGAGTTGAAAAATTATAAAGAAAAGTTCCATCGCAACACACTTGCGATTGGCTTATAGGACACTCTTCTTTCAATCTCCCACTTGCACTAAAACCAATCACCTTTGTATCTCATACAATCAAGATGGCGATCATATAGCTGCTATAGTATGGCCTTAGTGAATGGATCTGCTATATTGTTCTTTCTGTCTACTCATTCAAGGACAACATCTTGTCTTTAATGAGATGGAAGCATCTGAAGATGTGCTTGGATCTATAATGAGACCTAGGTTTCTTAGCTTGAATAATGACCCCAGTGTTATCACAATAGAGTGACACCAGTCCTTCATTCTTAGGAACGACTCCTAAATCCATGATGAATTTCTTCATCCAGACAGCTTCCTTAATAGCTTCACTAGTAGCGATGTACTCTACCTCAGTAATTGAGTCAGATACTATTTGCTACTTGAAACTATTCTAACTCACTGCCCCATCATTTAGGATAACTATATACCCTGATATCGACTTGCTATCATCCGCTTTCCTATGATCCTCTCTTGGATCAGCCTGAAATCTGATAGCTATTCCTAAAGCATAAGCTACATCAGGCTTGGTACATAGCATAGCATACATAATTAATCCCATAGCCAAAGCATAAGAGATTTTATTCATCCTCTTTCTCTCCTCTAATGTCTTAGGACACATTTTGTTAGAGAGACGTATACTATAACTTATAGGCAGGTAACCTCTCTTACTTGCTTCCATATTAAACCTCTTTAATATGAGATCTCTGTATCGTGACTGGGATAAGACTAACATCCTTTTAGATCTATCTCTATAAATTTTTGTACCCAGTATATAGGATACTTCACCCAAATCTTTCATGGAAAACTTATTTGATAGCCAAGTCTTGATCGATTGCATCATTGGGATATCATTTCAAATGAGCAGTATGTCATCGATATATAGAATCAAGAAGATAATAGCACTCCCGCTTATCTTCTTATATACACATGGTTCATCCTTGTTTTGATAAAGCCAAACTCTTTGACTATTATATCAAATCGGATGTACCAACTCCTCGAAGCCTGCTTCAATCCATAGATGAATCTCATTAGCTTGCATACTTGATTTCCACTCTCACTTGAGACAAATCTCTCTAGCTAAGTCTTATACACCTCTTCCTCTAAATTACCATTGAGAAAAATGGTCTTGACATCCATCTGCCAGATCTCATAGTCATAGGATGCCGCTATAGCAAGCAAAATCTAAATAGACTTCAGCATAGCCACTAGTGAGAAGGTTTCATCATAGTCAATTTTTTACCTTTGACTGAAATCATTCGCCACCAACCTAGCTTTATAGGTTTTTACTTAGCCATCTACTCTGATCTTCTTCTTGAAGATCCACTTGCACCCTATTGAGGTCACACCCTCAAGTGCATCAACTAAGGTCCATACTTGATTGATATACATCGAGTCTATCTCAGATTTCATAACTTTTAGCCATCTATCTGAGTCTCTACTCATGACAGCTTTCGAATAGATCAGTGGATCATCATTCTGAATAATATTGATCATATTGTCATTCTCAATAATATAATTAAATCTTAAAGGTGCATAATGCACTCTATCTGACCTTCAGAGAGGAGGTGTGTACTGTGGATGTACCTCATCCTTGGGTACTTTTGATTGAGGATCTTCTTGTGGTTCAACCACAGATATTTTTGGATCGATTTGTAGATCTTGAACTTTCATAAGTTTAATATTCCTCCCACTGCCTCCTTCTTGGATGAGTTCATTTTTCAAGAAAGTAACGTACCTACTAACAAACACCTTTTATTCAGTAAGATGGTAGAAGTAGTATCCATTAGTTTCCTTAAGATACTCTACAAACCTACACTTGTCTGATCTAGCACTAAGCTTATGTCCAAAAAGATTTCTGATATAAGTAGGACAGCCCCAGATCTTAAGAAGTTTAAGATTAGGCTTCTTTTCCTTTCATATCTCATATAGTGTGCTTGCAACAGACTTTGAAGACATCCTGTTTAATGTATATGTGGAAGTCTCTAAGATATATCCACAGAAAGATATTGGGAGATCAGTGAAGTACTTTATGAACTGCACCATATCCATCAAAGTGCGATTCTTTCTTTCTGCTACACCATTTAACTGGGGTGTATAAGGAGGGGTCCATTCAGAGAGAATACCTTTACTTTTAAGATGATCAAGAAAATCACTGGATAAGTATTTTTCTCTTCGATCAAATCGAAGAACCTTGATATCTTTTTCATTTTGTTTCTCGACCATACATTGATACTCCATGAACTTATCAAAGAATTCAAATTTATGTTCCATAAGATGCACATACCCAAACCTTGATAAATCTTTCGTAAAGGTGATAAAATAGGAGTATCCTCCTCTGACCTGAGTTGTTATTGATCCACATACATCTGTATATACTAGACTAACAACTTATTTGCCCTCTCTCCATATCTAGAAAATAGAATCTTGATCATCTTACCCATGAGACAAGATTTATAAGTTTTCAATGATTCATAATCATATGGGTCAAAAAATTCTTCTTTATATAACTTGTTAATCCTTGACTCACTAATATGACCAAGGCAATAATACCAGAGATATGTGACATTCACATCTTTTCTCTTTCTTTTCATATTTCTTTCAATATGAATATTTTAATTGAGTGTACGAATTAAAAGATTGTTATCAATATAACTACTGCCATAATATTTATTAGAAAAGAAAATGGAGCATCCATTTTTTATTAGCCTTATTTTATAACTTTATTTTATCAACAAAGGTATAGAAATAATGTTTCTAATAATCTTTGACATGTAATAACAGTCTTTTAATTCTAAAATTTTTGTTCGAAGATAAATAAAGCATACAGATTTCCATAGCCTCTACACTAATGGACTCTCCATTTACGCCATAGGTCATCTGTTGCTCCTTGAATTGATTTTGATGATTACAAAGTATTTGAGGGGATTACTAATGATTTTGGCTTGGAAAAAAATTTATTGTATTTCAAGGATAAAATCATAATTTTATTAGACCTGATTCGGAAGCCTCAAGAGCAAGAACAAAAAATGTATAATCTATTAGAGGTAATTTCAATATTTTTAGAAATATATTTTGTAAGAAAATTATATTTATATTTTTGAGTCGACCCCATAAGTCGACTCATGGCTAAAGGGGCTGACTGGCATACAAAATTTTTGGCTGGCACACTCTGTGAGTCGACCCCATGAGTGACCCCTTGGCATAAGTCGATCCTATGAGTCAACCTATGCTGCTCTACAGGTCAAAATTATAGAACAATCATTTTTTACTCCTTTTCACAGAGGTCGACCCTATGAGTCGATCCATGAGCATGAGTCGACCCTATGAGTCGACCCCTGCGATGAAAAAATTCTGCAACGGCTAGTTTTTAGCTCATTTTAACTGCATTTAATGCCCATTTAATATGCTCTAACGGTGCTATTTCAGCCCAGATTACTCTCCACCATTATTTGAAGTTATAAAAAGGCACTTAAAGGAGGGAATCAAAGAGATGAAAGAGATTTGAAAAAGGTTCTTCAAGCATTCATTTCAACCCTAAGCAAGAGCCCACTTAAAAAGGTCAAGAAGCTTTTATTTCAAGTTCACCAACTACTCAAGAGCTCATTCAAGTCTTTAACCACCTTGAGAAAATCAGAAAGAGCTTCTTTCTAATTGTGTAAAGTGTATTTAAAGCATTATTTGCTCATTAAAAAGCTATATCTGTACTTTTATGTGATTAACTCCTATACTCTATTTTTGAGTTATTTAGTTTATTTTGGAAGAAATCCAAAACGTAGAAAGGTTGATCCGAATCTTGAATCGGATTGTATTGGATTAGCTTGTATCCGAAAAATAAGTGTTCTAGCTTGGGATAGCTAGAGTCGGAGGTTCCGACATTGTATTCGAATTGAATACAGTCTAGTGGATTTAAATTTCCAAGTAAGAGCTTGGGGAGTGGATGTAGGTGCAAGGTTGGCACCGAACCACTATAAATCTTCTCATTTGTATTGTACTTTCTTGCTCTCCTTTTAAATTTCGTTATCTTCCTGCACTTTTGCATCCAACTTCTACTCCTTGCATTAATTACACTCTCCATACTTATTTAGCTCATTGCTAAATAATCTTCATAGGTGTAAGTTAAGTTTAAAATTTTTAGAAACCCAATTCACCCCCTCTCTTGGGTTGCATAGCTGGGCAACAAGTGGTACCAGAGCACGGTGCTCTAGCCCTACTTTGATTTAACCATCAAAGAGCTAAAGATCTATGGCAACTCAAGTTGGCACTTCTCTAGCCGAGGAGTAGTCCACAAACCGACCTTCACTTTTCAATGGGTCAAACTATACCTATTAGAAAGTTCGGATGAAAATCTTTATTCAAGCACTTGACTATGATATGTGGAGTATCATAGTAAATGGACTACACACACCCACTAAATTCATTGATGGTATAGAATCAACCAAACCCGAAAAAGAATGGGATGAGGTTAACAAAAAAATGGCTCAACTAAATGCTAAAGCCATAAATATTTTGTATTATGCTCTAAATGCTAATGAATTCAATCGTATTTCAACATACATGTCTGCTAAGAAAATATGGGATAGATTAGAAGTAACTCATGAAGGAACTAATCAAGTGAAGGAATCTAAAATTAATATGCTCGTGCATAAATATGAACTTTTTAAAATGGAGCATGATGAATCTATAACTGAAATGTTTACTCATTTTACTGATATTATAAATGGTCTAAAAAGTCTTGATAAGTCTTATTCTAACAGTGATCTCGTGAGAAAGATTCTTAGGTCCTTACCAAGAACTTGGGAGGCCAAAGTGACCGCTATTCAAGAAGCCAAAAATCTGAACATCCTACCCTTGGAAGAGCTTCTAGGATCACTGATGACACATGAGCTGAGCATGAAACAACATCAAGAAGAAGAAGTCAAAAAGAAGAAGACAATCATCCTCAAATCCATGCCTCAACTTGATGAAAAAACTGATTATACGAAAAATGAAGAGCAGAATGAAGAAATGGCTCTCATTACTAGAAGGTTTAAGAAGTTTTTTAGGAAAAGGAAACAAGGGATGAGGAAGAGGCCACCCACAAAAGGGAACACAGCAAAGAGAAAGATAAGGAGCAACCTCTTATTTGCTATGAATGCAAGAAATCGAGACACTTTAAGTCTGAATGCCCACAACTGAAGAAGGTCCCAAGAAGTACAAGAAGAAGGCCATGATGGCTACATGGAGTGGAAGTGATGAGTCAAGCTCCGAAGAAGAAGACTCAAATGAACAAGCCAACTTGTGCCTTATGGCACATGAAAGTGAGGTAAATTCTGAAACTCCTATTGACTTTACCTTTGAAAAACTTCATGAAGCTTTTTATGATTTAATTGATGAACTAAAGAAGCTAGGGACAAAGAACAAAGAGTTAAAATCAAAGAATCAATACTTACTAAAACAAAATAAGAGTATTTCTAATGAAAAATCAATCCTGTCTCAAGAAAATCTGAACTTAAAAGATGAGATTGCCAAGCTAAAATCAATGGTTGAAAAATTCATTTTAAGTTCAAATAAACTTAATATGATACTTGAAAATCAAAAGGCCATTTATGATAAAGCTGGTCTTGGATACAACCCCTTAAAGAAACAAAAGTTTCTAAAAAATATCTATATAAACTCTTCAAGTGACAAGTTTCCAAACATTACTTACTTCAAATGTGGTAGAGTAGGACACAAGTCATACACCTGTTTCTCTAACAAATCCATAAATTCTAATGTAAAGAAAATATGGGTTCCAAAAGGAACCATTGTGACTAACCAAAAAGGACCCAAGAAAGCTTGGGTACCTAAAGTAAAAATTTGACTTTTGTCTGCAGATGTGTCTAGCATCCCAAGGAGCAAATCAAAAATGATATCTTGATAGCGGATGCTCGAGACACATGACTGGTGATGAATCTCAATTCATCACACTTGATGCTAAGAATAGAGGGATGGTCACCTTTGGAGATAATGGCAAAGAAAAGATCATTGGTATAGGTAACATTAATATCACTCCCTCCAAGTATATTGAAAATATTTTATTAGTAGATGGTTTGAAACATAATTTATTAAGCATCAGTCAATTTTGTGATAAAGGATACAAAGTTATTTTTGAATCTTCTGTTTGCATAGTAACTAGTCCTATTAATGAAGGCATTAAATTTGTTGGGCATAGACATGGTAATGTTTATATAGTAGATTTGAATGATCTATCTAAAATAAATATGCAATACCTAGTAGCCTTGAATGCCAAGATTAATTAGACTAGTTGGCTTTGGCATCGTAGGCTTACATATATTAGCATACATTCACTTTCAAAACTCATTAAGAAGGAATTGGTTATCGGTTTACCCAAATTGAACTTTGAAAAAGGTAGAATTTGTGATGCATGCCAACTAGGTAAATAAACAAGAGTTTCATTCCAATCTAAAAATATTGTTTCAACTTTCAGGCCATTAGAACTATTGCACATGAAATTATTTGGACCTACTAGAACTACTAGTCTAGGTGGAAAATGATATGGTTTTATAATTATTGATGATTTCTCTCATTTTACATGGGTCTTCTTTTTGACACATAAGGATGAAACCTTTCAAGTTTTCTCTAAATTTTATCGAAAAGTCACAAATGAGAAAAGTTTTTTAATTCAAAATATTCGAAGTGATTATGGAATCGAATTTGAAAATCAGGATTTTGAAAAGTTTTGTGATGAAAAATGAATTGGCCATAACTTTTCGGCACCTAGAACACCCCAACAAAATGGAGTAGTAGAAAAAAAAATAGAACTCTTGAAGAAATGGCCCGTACCATACTTTATGAAAGCAACCTTCCAAAATACTTTTGGATGGAAGTAATTAACATGGTATGTTATATATTAAACCATGCTTTAATTAGATAAATTCTAAAGAAAACTCCCTATGAGCTTTGGAAAGAAAGAAAACTCCCTATGAGCTTTGGAAAGAAAGAAAACCAAACATTGCATATTTTCATATTTTTGGTTGTCGATATTTTATGCTAAATAATGGTAAAAAAAAGACTAGAAAAATTTGATGCAAAATCCGATGAAGTGATTTTTCTTGGTTACTCCTATTCTAGTAAAGCCTTTAGAGTTTTCAATAAAAGAACCTTAGTAGTAGAGGAGTCAATACATGTTATTTTTGATGAAACTAACGATCTTCCATCAAGGAAGAATGAAGGTATTGATGATGCAGATCCTCTTATAGAAGGGATAAAGGAGATCACTCTAAAAGACTCAACCATTCAAGATGATGAAGAACATGAAGACAAACAGGATGAGGAAGGTGAAGAACAACAAAGACAACCTCAAGGTATAAATGATCTACCTAAAGAATGGAGGTATGATCACAATCACCCCAAGAAACTAATCATTGGTGATCCTACACATGGTGTAAGAACTCATTTCTCACTTAGAGATGCATTCAATCATTTTGCTTTTGTCTCTCATCTTGAACCTAAAACCATAGACGAAGCTGAAAAAGATCATAATTGGATTAATGCAATGCAAGAAAAACTTAATCAATTTGAAAAAAATAATGTATGGACTTTAGTATGAAGACCTAAAAATTATTCAATAATTGGTACAAAATGGGTATATAAGAATAAATTGGATGAACATAGAAATGTAATAAGAAATAAAGCAAGATTGATTGCAAAAGGTTATAATCAAGAAGAAGGAATTGATTTTGATGAGACCTTTGCACCTGTTGCTAGATTAGAAGCAACTAGACTTCTACTTGCATATGCTTGCTTTATGAATTTTAAGTTATTTCAAATGAATGTCAAAAGTGCTTTTCTAAATGACATATTACTGAAGAAGTTTATGTAGAACAACCTCCAGGTTTTAAAAATCATGCTTTTTCTAATCATATTTTTAAATTAAATAAAGCTCTATATGGTTTAAAACAAGCACCCAGGGCTTGGTATGAAAGGCTAAGCAAATTTTTACTTAATAATAATTTTTTAAGAGAAAATGTAGACACAATCCTTTTCATTAAAAGACATCAAGATGATATATTAGTTATACAAATATATATTGATGACATTATTTTTGGGTCTACTAATAAAACTCTTTGTCAAGATTTTGCAAAGCTCATGCAGGAGAAGTTCGAGATGAGCATGATGGAAGAACTTACATTCTTCCTCGGACTCCAAATCAAATAAATGAAGGAAGAAATCTCCATCACCCAAACCAAGTACACAAGAGAATTACTCAAAAGATTTGGAATGGAGAACTCCAAAGCAATTAGCACACCCATGAGCCCATCATGTAAGCTTGACAAGGACGAAGAAGGTAAAAGTGTAGACTTAAAATTTTATAGAGGCATGATTGGTTCTCTATTATATTTAACTGTTAGTAGACCTGATATTGTGTTTAGTGTTTATCTATGTGCTCGCTTTTAATCAAATCTAAAAGAATCACACTTGAATACAGTTAAAAGAATTCTTAGATATTTAAATGGTACACAAACTCTAAGATTATGGTACTCTAAGGACTCATTAATTGACTTAATAGGATATTCAGATACTGATTTTGTTGGATGTAGATTAGATAGAAAAAGTACTAGTGGAACTTGCCAATTTCTTAGAGTTAATCTAATCTCTTGGTTTAGCAAGAAACAAAATTTGATAGCACTGTCTACGACCGAGGCCGAATACATTGCAGTCGGAAGTTGTTGTGCTCAAATCTTGTAGATTAAGCAACAACTCGAAGACTTTGGTATCAAACTCAATAAAACTCCCATAAGATGTGATAACACTAGTGCTATAAATCTCACTAAAAATCTAATTCAGCATTCTAGGTTAAAACATATTGAAATCAGACTTCATTTCATAAGAGAACATGTCCAAAATAAAGATATAATTCTAAATTATATTTGTACTGAAAAATAATTGACTGACATCTTTACCAAGGCCTTAAGTGAAGATAGATTCTGTGAAATTAGGAGAGAATTAGGAATCCTTGATCCATCAGCTTAAGTATCTCTCTGATTCCAAATTCTTAATGCCAAAATTTCATTGAACCAATTTTTGTGAGCTCAATTTTTTTTTGTTTTGAGTTCAAAAGGCTTAAATTATCATTCACATGATCAATATTTGGACAAACATCCTTCTCCTAATGTTTTGAATTTTTCCATCATTTTTCTGAATTTCCCTATGCCATGAGGTGACCCCCAGGGTCGACCCTAGGGCAATCTTGTAATTATGTCAAAACCCTTCGGACGCTCTCTTTTTGTTGAAAATCCTCCTTGAGCCGACCCAACTCTCCACCTTCTTCTTTTCGCCAAACCAAAGGTCTCCCTCTCTTCTTCCTCAAACCCAAGATTTTCTTCGAAACTCCTCTCCCACCGACTCTCACACTCCAAATCGCCCACTTAGGAACCAAATTCCTCCCCTTCTTCTTCTTCATTTGGAGCGATTCGAGCTTACCCTAGACTCTATCCATCTCCTCCAAATCGGCACATCACTTCTCCAAAATTTTTATCTTTCCACTAAAAACTCTTCATCTCTCCCTCACATTTCTCTCCTAAGTTCCGTGCTAGTCCTGGCTGCGCAAATGGCTCCTAAGATGAAGCTTCCACAGAGGAGGAAATTCATTCATAGGTTGGAGGAAAGTGTGCGGCGAAAAAGACTAGCAACCGAGACCACTTCTGCTTCAAACCCTGCTCCTGGTTCAGCTTCAGCTTCAACCCGATCTCCAATCAGCCCTAGTAAGGTACCCCTCTCCGATAGGAAAGTAGAATCCGAGAAAAATATTGATTTCAGATTTTTTGAAAAAGAAGGATTCACCATTGGATCAAAGATTAAGGACCAAGGATGGGAATTTTACTGCTCCTTGAAATAAAATACATATGTTGATCTTGTTAGAGAGTTTTACCTAAATTTGGGGTACAGCAATGAAACAGTGAAATCCACAGTGAAGGGTGTAGACATTAGCCTAGATCCTATGCTTTTGGGGCAGATTCTTTATTTACCATGTGAGGGGTATACTAACATGGAGCTCTCAGTTAAAGAGGAAGGAATAAATATTATCCTAGGGAGATCCTTCATTGGAAGTCTGAACAAATTAGAGGCAAAGATTCTTTCTATTGAGATGAGATTGCTACACCACATGGTAACCAAATTGTTTTTCCCTAGAAGTGGTAGACACGATCTTCTTTCTGGTAGGGACATCTATATTATATACCATGTGATCACACAAACCTCCCTGAACCTCCCTGCATTGATGTTTGAGGCCATGAGAGAAATCTTGAACAGATCCAAGGCACACTTGCCTTTTGGCATGGCTCTCACCTTAGTTTTTAGGAGGTTCGGAGTTAGTTTTAAGGAGGAGACTGTAGCGAGACTATCCCACTCCGACACTATCAACTGCCACACATTGCACCTCATGGAATTTTCTAAAACTGATGGCGGTTGGACAAAAGGTGTGGAAGAGAGAGCTGAGGATAGAGCAGAGGAGGAAGGACCATCCTCACCCCTTCGTGATCACAAAGCAGCATCACCAGATATTCAGTTTGTTTCTGATCACGAGGCTGGTCTGTCAGAGTCTGCGAGGAGACATACTTCAGTTCCACAGTCAGATAGAAGGGCACATCCTTTAGAGCTCAGATTGGCAGATGATCAGATTGAGATCATATCCCAGCGTGTAGCATCCATTCTATCTCGATAGTTTTGTACATCAATCTTTGCACAGGGATCGACATCTCAGGATGTATCTGATCAGACACTGATCCCTCACATCTTTACTATTTTTTAGATGATTACTGATCAGTCAGTATGCATTGAACAGCTTGAGGGTTGTATTTTGAGACTGACTGACAGAGTACTTGACTTAAAGGAGCAAGTGTTAGCTCTAGCCCATCCACAACCGCATGAGGACATCACAGAGGTCTCAGACCTATCTGCAGAGGCGGCTAGACTTCGAGGAGTCTTAAAGAGTGGTTTTGACTTCTTGAGGAGAGAGATCAGGGGCTCTAGTGAACATGCTTCTACTCAGTTCAGCACCTGATGCAGTCTGTCTCGAGAGCTTTGAATCTTCTGGACACCATCAGACTCTCACTCGTAGCTCAGTCCATAGCTTCTCAGGCTTCAGGATCTTCTCACCCCTCTTCTCGTGCTGGCACCTCTACCCGTGGCAGAGGCAGACACGGTCGAGGTCGAGCTCGTGGACATGATCCTTCATCTCCTCACCCTATCTCTGATTCATCAGACTCCGATCCTTCCAGCCATGACATCTATTAGATCCAGTGTAGTTTGTCCTTTCTTTTGTTTTTGTCTAGGATCTATCTTATGGGCTATGTAATGTGTTGACTGATTGACTCTTGGATAGTTTCTATCCATGAATTTTGTACTCTAAGTTGACTCATATATATTGAAACACCTTTGTATTCAGTCACTTTTTGAATATATATATAGATACTTTGATCTTCAATGAATGTCTATGAATGTGAATCGAATTGCTTTTAATTATGAGATATGAAAAATAATGTATATTTGTGTTGTGAAATACTATGAATTGCAATATCTTCTAAATAAGAAAATTGGTATATCTTTTACGTTTGCTATATTGAGGGAGAGTAAAACAATAAGCAATAGAGAAATAAGCAATCAAAGAAGGGAGCTAAAGAAGTAAAATTGATCCCATCATAAAGGAGGAATAGAGGAAATATGTCCTTAAAAAGGAGAGTAGAGAATCTTCCTTGATGCTATCAAAGAGGGGGAGTAGAGAATCAAAATCAAGATTGAGCAATAAGCAATAAATAATGAGCAATAAGTAAATTGTTAAGCAAATGGGCACATGTGTCAAAGAATCAAAATCATCAGCTTTTTTCTTTCCAAGCAAATGAACTTATAAGCAAATTTTAAATTTTTAGCAAATTTCAAATTTGTCTTCAAACTGCTTATGATGCATTTCGTTCAAATACTTGGCTATAATATTTAGGTGATGCATCTTCATAAATTTGAAATTCATGTTCAATACTTTATATATACTTTTGCTCAAGTGTTTTGTCATCATCAAAAAGAGGGAGATTGTTGCTCCTTGAATTGATTTTAATGATTACAAAGCATTTGAGGAGATTACTAATGATTTTGGCTTGAAAAAAGATTTATTATATTTCAGGGGCAAAATCATAATTTTATCAGACCTGATTCGGAAGCCTCAAGAGCAAGAACAAAAAATGTGTAATCTATTGGAGGCAATTTCAATATTTTTAGAAGTATATTTTGTAAGAAAATCATGTTTATATTTTTGAGTCGACCTCATGAGTCGACTCATGGCTAAAAGGGCTGACCGACATGCAAAATTTTTGACTGGCACACTCTGTGAGTCGACCCCATGAGTCGACCCCTTGACATGAGTTGACCCTATGAGTCAACCTCTGCTGCTCTATAGGCCAAAATTACAGAACAGTAATTTTTTGCTCTTTTTCACAGAGATCGACCCCATGAGTCGACCCATGAGCATGAGTCGACCCTATGAGTCGACCCCTGCGACGTAAAAGTTTCGCAACGGCTAGTTTTTAGCTCATTTTGACTGCATTTAATGCCCATTTAATATGCTCTAATGGCTCTATTTCAGCCCAGATCACTCTCCACCATTATTTGAAGTTATAAAAAGGCACTTAAAGGAGGGAATCAAAGAGATGAAAGAGATTTGAAAAAGGTTCTTCAAGCATTCATTTCAATCCTAAGCAAGAGCCCACTTAAAAAGGTCAAGAAGCTTTTATTTCAAGTTCATCAACTCCTCAAGAGCTCATTCAAGTCTTCAACCACCTTGAAAAAATCAGAAAGAGCTTCCTTCTAATTGTGTAAAGTGTATTTAAAGCATTATTTGCTCATTAAGGAGCTACATCTGTACTTTTATGTGATTAACTCCTATACTCTATTTTTGAGTTGTTTAGTTTGTTTTAGAAGGAATCCAAAATATGGAAAGTTGATCCGAACCTTGAATCGGACTGTATTAGGTTAGCTTGTACCTGAAAAATAAGTGTTCTAGCTTGGGATAGCTAGAGTCGGAGGTTCCGACATTGTATTCAGGTTGAATACAGTCTAGTGGATTTAAATTCCCAAGTAGGAGCTTGGGGAGTGGATGTGGTGCAAGGTTGGCACCAAACCACTATAAATCTTCTTGTTTATGTTGTGCTTTCTTGCTCTCCTTTTAAATTTCTTTATCTTCCTGCACTCTTGCATCCAACTTCTACTCCTTGCATAAATTACACTCTCCATACTTATTTAGCTCATTGCTAAATAATCTTCATAGGTGTAAGTTAAGTTTAAAATTTTTAGAAATCCAATTCACCCGCCCTCTTGGGTTACATAGCTGGACAACATCATCTTTTTTCAAACCTTTGATATTCTGTAGTCACTATAATGAATTACAAATATATGATCTACAGGCGGTATCTAATACCAAATATTAGAGTTTGAACCACTCAATGAAAAATAGGTCTATATCATATACATACCTTTTGGTGCTACACTTGGACCCTGCTTCAATCTTGCAAGATAATTTTTGCAATTATACTCTCAATGACCAAATTTGCCATAAAAAAATATCCATATGGACATCATTGCCTTCTCATTATTACTAACCATTCCAAAATCAAGAATATCTAGAACATTGGAGTTCTTCTCCGATATGAACCTTATTTGCAAGTTTCTCAACCTATTCACATAGTTGAGATCGATCAACAAAGTTTTATCTATGATATCAGGCAGTGAAAATAAAGAAGCCATTATGTATACTTAAATCTACATAAATAAAAAGTAATAGTATAAGCAGACCATTCATGTTTGACATGCATAGCTAGATGAGGACTTTTAAACTAGTTATGTCTCTCACCATTTTATCGGATACCATAGCCCTCTCCTATAATAAACGAGAACTCCTAATCTAATTTCTTAATGGGGTTGAGATCCTAATCCCTCAATGAAGCCTTGTGGATATTACAATAAACCTCAATGAGTTCAAAGATAGAAAAACATATCCAATTACTTCTCATGCAACTCTCAACATAATCTGCCTTTAAAAAATACTCATAGGCTTGTGGATATCACAACAAACTATAGTATTTTTTTAGTTAAGTCAGACTCTTCATTTTCATATAGTCATATCTGAAAAATGATGCCCTTGTGGATATCACAACAAAGCAGCATATCCAAATATGCCATAAAGCATATAATATGCACCAAGACAAATCCACATCAATCTCCATAGCAAGTCTCGTGGATATCACAACAAATCTACTATGATTTCTGATAGGATATTGACTAGGCATGAAGGAAGACATATGTAGTATTCAAAATACTGAGCTACCTTCATTCAAGATTCGAACTAATCTAATTGATCAAAAAAGTGTTAAGATTGGTGGAGGTCCCTCCGTTATTTTTCTTAGACACTAATAAAATTGGTCAGATCAGCAACGAAACCAATTAAATAACCACTGCACTTGAAACACTCCTTAGACATCAATTGATTAATTGATTCAAGGAATAGGTCAGCTACTGGTTCATAACACTATGACTTAATATAATTTTTATGAGGGCTTTAATGGTCTCAAGCACAGCCTAATTCAATCAATCACAATGATGCACTATTATAGTTGAATCTTTATAATCATTACAACTAATCATGACATCTATTCATATCTCTAAGTTATGAAATTATAATCATACAATATGATTATAACTAACCATCTCAAGCATATCACATATGCATGAAGTTCTAATAACATGCATGAATATAAAATACTCTTTTCACAGTTCTTCTTCTTGGGACATCACAGTAGCACCCCTACATGCCATAAGAGTACCCTATTGAATAAAAAGAGAGAATCTTTAAACCCTACTTGCTCTTATAATCGGACGGCCTAGTGATGAACCCCAATTAGAGTACTAAGCTACTAAGAAAGATTCTATATATGCATCATGTATTTTATATTTAAAATATATCTCTAAGACATACAAGAGTTTGGATGTTCAATCGGATTCAACCATTGACCTGACTTGAACCAAACCAAAAACCCATGCTTGATCATAATCAAGATAATAATTTAATCTTTGATTATATAGATCAAGGTAGGCCCTGATACCACTATTGGATTTTGGTGGCACAGAGAAAAGGTTAGGTGTTTAAAAGTTTCATTCAAAACACCCGATGCACCAAAAATCCCAATGCCTAGAAATCCTTGACTATAATAATCAAAGTACAATAAATATAAATTAAGATAAGAAGAATACCTAAAGTGTTAATCATAATTTCTATAAGACGTCCAAGTGTCCGCCCTCCATAGTGATCCACACAAAAATTGAACCAAGGACAGCATTCCTTCTTCACCTTGCTTCAAGAGTTCTAGCCATTAGAACTCGACTAGCCTCATACTGATCAAATTTCTCTAAGAAACTGGCTCCACTCTCTCAGAACCTCCTCTAGACTTCTGATTCTTTTTCTTTAGGATCCTCACAACTCTTGTTAGGACTAGATAAGGCTTTGTCTTAAATCCCAAAGTCTTGTCCTAAAACTAAGATAGGTTGTAAGAAAGAAAAGAGAGCAACAGAGATAAAATTGGAAACTCTTTCTGAATGCCTTGAACACCCAGTGCCCTAGCCAATTTATAGCCACTAGAGGGATGCCAAAGAGAGGGATGCACCTCATCCAAGAGGCCTACCTGATCTGATTATCAAAGATAAGAGTTCCTTCAAACAGAAGGACTCTTATCAATGATACATCGATCAGCATCCTGCTTTACGCATGCGACAAGAGAAGGGATGTTTTCACATTCCTTCTCAGATCAAAAAAATTTTAAAAATCAATGTGGATAGAGGATTCAATCTTAATTTTAAAACATATAATGAGTAGATAAAACTTTCTACAAATGGATGTGTACTCGCATCCTTTCACACAAAGACTGATCACGGTGTGCACAAGCGTGAGGAGGATGTTATGGCATCTAGATAAGTTTGGAAAAATTATACAAAAATTATCAAAAATATCTTGTCAAATATAGAATTTTATCACCAAAAATTGTTCCATTTTAAATCATTTGATGAGGAGAAGAACTCTCCAAATCTTAGAGGGACGCGATGCTTTTGCGTGTGCAGGCGAGACTTCCTTCCTTTTTCTAATTTTTCTCTACCCCAAAAATTCTAGAAAAAATACATCTCATACTTTGAGATATGCTCCAGAGGATGAAGGATGAAATGAGCTATCACACACATCTTAATCCCATGCTAGAAGGACTCTATTCTTCTACCCACGCTAATACTTATATGCAGAATCTATTTTGCACCAAGAGTCCTTCACAACTTAGACTCTTCATAATTGGCATTAAAATGGGATGTGGTACCCCAATTTAGACTACTTTCAGGTGGTATGACTTAACCCAAATATCCACTAAATTGGGCTAGCTAATTAGCAAGAGATGAGACCAAATTGATCTTCAAAGGAGCAAGGATTCCACACGTGCTAGCATGCTTATTGGAGCCCTGATTGAATCCAAAATTCTAATCAATCTTTTTCAAAAGTGTCCTTGGCCAATTTTTATATGTGTGTGATCCATTGGGTTCCACATCTAGTTCGTAGTAGGTTTGGGTGCATGTTGATCAAATTTGATTAGATTTCAATCCAATCAATTTAGGTCCAATCGAGCTAACTTGAGTTCAACAATTATAATCCTTTCTAATTAACGATTGAATTAAACTCTTTAATTCGATCAAAAATTTATAAGTCAAGATTGACGTCTAGCAACATATCATGACTATCCAGAGATGTAGAATTTGATAAAAATATCAAATATATCCTTCAGTGGCTAGTTACCATGCAATTCAATCTTTCGATCATCTTTGTACCCTGAATATATTCATGAGTATGGAATCTTGTCAAACTCAAACACATATTCATATCGATTCTCAATTAACCAATGAAGATTCTGATAAAGAAGCATTAGAAACTCTTTCTAATCTCCTTTTTTCTTTTGGCCAAAAGATTTTTCTCAAGTCATCTAGGATTGAGAATATACAGGATGCGATCTCCTTTTACTAGGAGTGATCGATTCCATATTGACCTACTTACAACCTCCATACACACTCCACCATATCCAGAACATCCCGTACATGTCCTAATACCATGCCTGAGTATGAACCAATATATGGATTCATGTGCATAAGATTCTATGGTGGCCTTAGGTCTAAGAATCACTTGCACAACTCCCACTTAGAGAACCATCTTTGACATGCAAGTAAGACTTCTATAAGATGTTCTCTTTTATCGAGTCAATTTAGTGGATTCATTTTTCAAATGAGCACCCACATCCTTGTATTAGTGTCCCACATAAGTGGCTAGTGAGATTTGTCACCCTCTTCATCGAGCATACATAGGATGTGCCAGTCTATCCGGAATATTGATCTTTGACTCAATGCTCCTACGATCAAGAATATTTAAGATTAGAATTTTAGGTCTCACTAGCATGACCCATTCATATCTTCTAAAACCATTACTCTAATCTTTGGGGTTCATCATAATCTTAGACATAATAAGATGCAGCTAATATGATGAATCAATGTCTCAAATAATAAATATCATTTCACGAGTTGAAAAATTATAAAGAAAAGTTCCATCGCAATACACTTGCGATTGGCTTATAGGGCACTCTTCTTTCAATCGGAACACCAAACCCTAGGAACCCTTTGATGATTACAATCAAACAAACAAAAACATACATATCAGGAAGAGATCAGAAGTCATATACCAACAAGAAGACCATGATCTAGTAATTTTGAGATCTCCATGAGACTCTAAAGTAGAAGCCCTCCAATGGTGATCTGCACAGGATTGATCAGGATCCTTCCCAATTCATCATGGTACTGCTGCCTTCTTCGCAAGCTCGCTGCCGGGCGTCCTTCACAAAAATTAGTTGCACCATCACTTGTATGCCTTCATGACCTCCACTAAGACCACTCTAAGAACTCTTTTTTAAAAGTTTTTACCACACAAAAATTAAATCAGATGTTCAACACTTGAACAATCTGATTTTAGGACAAGCATCTCATGCTTTCCTTTTCCTCTCATCCCTTCCTTTTTATTTTTTCTCTCTCTTTTTCTTTATCTTTTTTCTATACTTTTCCTCTCTTTTTCCTCCTCATTGTCATGCCTATCTCAACAAAATTTTGGATGTAGAACCAAGGTCTAGCACCCCCTTTAAATAGGTAACAAAGGGGTGCCATATAATCTCCAAGTGATGCCAACTTTTGGCATGCCATTTTCTCCATACGGTGAATTAAATCATCACACAAATAAATGGTATGGAGAAGTTAAGGAGTTGAAGGACTCTTCCTTCTCTAGTCCCATAAATAATCATTTGTAATAATTAAAAGGTTTTAGGGAGAAAAATAATGGTTGGCGCATCACATCTCATGCGACATCCCATAGTTTTCCACCAAGATTAAATTCTTCAATATAGAAAGTAATGGGTGTGGAAGAGCCTTCAAGCAGAAGGGCTCTTTCACTTCTGTGCCAATAAATAGTTAAAAAATATGTCCTAAAGGCAATCATCTAGATTGCAGATGATTGTGTTTCATACAAGTATATGAATTATAAAATGATAAATATTATATGACAAATTCATCATAAGAAATACATCTTTCAAAATAGAACTCATATATTATAATGAAATCCTTAGAGCTACTACCAAAATGATAAAGAAGAATTTATCATGTGGTTCTTAAATTTTACTCGCGATCAAATGATATAATTGTTACAAAGATGATAATTGTATGGAGTGTAGGTCGTTGTGTGCCATATTAGTTGGTTGTCCTCTTAACTAAGATATGTGGTGACACGGATATGGCATACAGGTGATATATAGGAAAATATTTTACTTAGCATGACCACTTATAGAGCACTCTGCTATTAAGGGTTGCTCTGATGGGATATGGGTATATGTGTCCCTCTGATCTAAGACTGCCTTGGTGACTTGCAAGCAACTTACTGTGCTTTGGTGCCAGACTATCTGAATTTTTAATTCGATGATGAAAGATTTTTGGGTATAGTCAAGTACTTGTGAAGTCTGAGTGCGAGTCAAGATGGGATTGACCGCTCCAAGTAAAATTGGAGATGATACATCACTGTGTTTCAATTTAGCAAAACTTTGGCCAAAGTAGTCCTAGTGAGGAGTCATAAGATTTTTGAGATTAAGACACAATGTGGACCACTTATCCTGGGTTGACAATTTAACCCAAAGTCATCCATGAGCATCATGTGTCAAAGGGATGAATTATACGATAACTATATCCACATAGGTTCTAGAGTATTGTGGGCATACATTCGGCCTATCCGATCGTTGAATCCTATTGCTAGATGGTTACATCAATTTATACAGAAATTATTCTTGTACTGTCGGCTTAGATTTAAACTTATGGGTCATACACATAGAAGTACCTATCTGATCAAATGGCTGATCGATGATTATGATGTTGGGAATAGTGTCCCAAAGCCAATCGTCAGCCTGTTGACGGTTGTGCTCCTTTTGTATTAGTACATGAATTATAAATAAATAAAATTATTTTGGTATTTTTTTATCACAAATGTTTCATCTTCTAATGAACTCCTGTGTTGTGGTGAAGTCCTTAGGACTATTTAGACTCGACAAAGGAGGATTTGTCGCTTAGTCCTTAAACATGTTCGCGACCAAATGATACGTTGTTACCAAGGACGACAACATTTATCGAGCATAGGTCGTTGTGTGCCATATGGGTTGGTTGTCCTCATAACCAAAGAGTGTGGAGACACTCCTATGGCATACAGGTGAGATGTAATGGTACATCTGTACTGAACGTGACCAACTCTGGAGCTATTTCTGCTGTCAAGATTTGCTCCGATGGGATATGGGTATAAATGTCCCTCCGACCTGAGACCGCCAGGGTGACTTGCAAGCAACTCACTGCACTTAGGCACTGGACTACCTGAATTTCTAATTCAGTGACGGAAGGCTGCTGGGTGTAGTCAAGTACTTGACTTGTCGGTGCGTGTGTCAAGATGGGATTGACCACTCCAGTTTAGGAGCTGTGTACAGTCGTATTTCAATTTAGCAAAATCTTGGCCAGGGTAGTCCTAGTGAGGAGTCACAGGACTAATTGAGTTGAGCACGATTCGGATGATATCATCAGGGTTGACAGTTTAATCCTGAGTCATCCTAAACACAGGGGTCAAAAGGGATGAATTATACAGTAACCATATTCATGTAGGTTTTGAATATTACGATTGCGATTATTCGACCTATCCGATCGTTAGGTACCATTGCTAGATGGTCACTTCGATTAGTACAGAAATTGGTTCCTGTGCTACCGGCTTAGGTTCAAACCTGCGGGGTCACACACATTAGAGGTTCCTTTCTGATCTGATGGCTGATTATGAGTCTTATCTATTTGGGACTCTATGATTGAGAATTAGGATTCTCTGATCATGAGTTCCACACATTTTGGGTACCGGGGTCAAAATTTTGAATTTCAAATTTTGAATTTGAAATTTGAATTCTTTGATCAGGGTTTCATATCGATGGTCTCTGATGCCTGATTGCCCATTGGATTTGGACTCAATATTTATGAGAGATTTAATTAATGATTTGATCACTAATTAACTCAATTTGATTGAGTAATTATTTTTGGATCAAGTCCAATTGAATTGGATTCAGTTTGGATTGACCCGATTAGGTTAAATGTTGACCTAATCGCTAAGGTGGTTTAGTCCCTGATTTGATCAGGGGTTAGGCTTAGTTAATTTCTGATTTAATTAGAATTTTATTGAGCCTAATTAAGCCTAATTATATTGGGTTTAATCTATTCTAATTGTACTTAACCTATTTAGATTAGGTTGGCTCAATTTGAATCAAACCACCTTGTTTTAAATTCCCTGCGACACCCAACTTCCTTGCACCCATTTGAATTCACCAGAAGAAACTTCTCATGAAATTTTTCTCATGCAAAACCTTTCCCCACACCCTCATTTGTGTGCCATATGGATGGATAAAATAATTAGTTAGCCATTCAAATTCAAAGCATGTTTGAATTTGAATGGATAACTTATCACTTGCCCCTTCATCCTTATCCATTTTGTGCGCCACATTACTTACACGAGAAAAGGTTTCTCATGAAACATTTTTCACACATAAAGAGCCACGCCCCTTCTCTTCTCACACCCAAAAGGATAGGAATAAGTTAGTTTTTATTTGAATTCAAATTTGATTTGAATTCAAATGTGTAACCACTTGTCTTTATCCTCTCACGCGGATAAGACACGTTTGATGTTATTTTAAAAATGGCAGAAAGGTGGGATGTGCGTAGAAAAATTAAGAGAAAGAAAGTGGGGCATGAGGAAAGTTTGTGCACAAGGTGAAGGTCCAAAACCTTTCGAAAGAAAAAGAAAGAAAAGAGAGAAAATTGGGCGCAGGGTTTCTAGTGTGTACCCTTGGGTTTCTACCTAGGGTTTGGGAAGTGAGATTGGTGTGCCATGAGTGTCGTGAGTCCACCAAATTTTAGGAAAAGATCCATCAGCCTCTCAAGCAATTGTGCAGATGATCTGGAGCATCCGAGAAGTCGCACACATCGATCGAAGGAGTTCGATCAACATCTGCCATCAAAAGGGTGAAATCATGAACTAGCATTCGTGAGGAGCTGATCAGACGGGAGCTTCGTGTGGACAATCCACAGAGGCCAGATACTTATGTGGCTGCGATGTGACGATCAGAGCCCCCCAA